>NC_132892.1:34644637-34729637 GCF_030463535.1 Salminus brasiliensis
TGCTACAGTCTTTCATTAGGGTGAATATTAATAATGCTCTAAATGTAGGTATTGTGATATACACTGAGGAGGCGGAGCTACAGTCTCTCATTAGGGTGAATATTAATAACTCTAAATGTAGGTATTGTGATATACACTGAGGAGGCGGAGCTACAGTCTCTCATTAGAGTGAATATTAATAACTCTAAATGTAGGTATTGTGATATACACTGAGGAGGAGGAGCTACAGTCTCTCATTAGGGTGAATATTAATAACTCTAAATGTAGGTATTGTGATATACACTGAGGAGGAGGAGCTACAGTCTCTCATTAGGGTGAATATTAATAACTCTAAATGTAGGTATTGTGATATACACTGAGGAGGAGGAGCTACAGTCTTTCATTAGGGTGAATATTAATAATGCTCTAAATGTAGGTATTGTGATATACACTGAGGAGGCGGAGCTACAGTCTCTCATTAGGGTGAATATTAATAACTCTAAATGTAGGTATTGTGATATACACTGAGGAGGAGGAGCTACAGTCTCTCATTAGGGTGAATATGAATAACTCTCTAAATGTAGGTATTGTGATATACACTGAGGAGGCGGAGCTACAGTCTCTCATTAGGGTGAATATTAATAAGCTCTAAATGTAGGTACTGTGATATACACTGAGGAGGAGGAGCTACAGTCTCTCATTAGGGTGAATATTAATAACGCTCTAAATGTAGGTATTGTGATATATACTGAGGAGGAGGAGCTACAGTCTCTCATTAGGGTGAATATTAATAACTCTAAATGTAGGTATTGTGATATACACTGAGGAGGCGGAGCTACAGTCTCTCATTAGGGTGAATATTAATAACTCTAAATGTAGGTATTGTGATATACACTGAGGAGGCGGAGCTACAGTCTCTCATTAGAGTACCTGCTTTACTGTTGACCAGCTGGAGGATGAGAGGTCTGCGAGTTACAATTCCTGAACCACGGGGAAGAAAATCCCTAAAAAGGAGAAATATATATAATTAATACATTATATACATACACACACAGTCATGTCCAAAAGTATTTGGACAGTTAGAACTCAGCTTTTTTTTAAATTAACAGTTTAATAACAGTCAAAATTACTACAGCAGATCCTTCAAGTCCTGTAGGTCAGGAGGTGGGTGGGGCCTCCATGAGCATCAATGAGCCTTAGATGCCCCTGAACCTGATGTCACTGTTTCACCGGCTGTCCTTCTTTGGAGCACTTTTGGTAGGTACTGACCACTGTATACCGGGAACACCCCACAAGACCTGTCTGCTGATGTTCTGGAGATGTTCTGACCCAGTCATTGTCTAGAACATCACAGTTTGGCTCTTGTCAAAGTGTCCATTTTTTACCTTTTACACCTTCAAGAACTGACCGTTCACTCACTGCCTCATATGTAGCTCCACCCCCTGGACAGATGGAGCCACCAGAACCAGATCATCAGGGCTCTTCACTATAGCTGCCAAGGGTTTTAATGTTATGGCTGATGGTCAACCCACATCTGTCCCCACAGAAACCGTCACAGAGCCTCAACTGAGATACGATGGTCAATCACACTTCTGTCCAGGAGGCCGACGCTAACAGGACGGTGGAAGAAAGAGGAAATGAAACCAGCATGAACTGCTTCTTTCAGCTTCCTTAGAACCTCTGGAGAACCTCCCTTCCTGTCCAGGAAGCTGAACTCCTGAAGAAATACGGCAGTCACCGCAACCGGGCAGTGAAAGTAAACACTGGAGCTCTGAGGCTAACGTAGCTAACAAGTAATGGAAGCTTATGTACACCAATTAGCATGCCGCTAACTGCAAGCCTAAATCATCAGACACTCTCCTCAGAGCGTGGGGAGGCACTCAGCAATCTCTACTACAGAAATGTAGAAGTTTATAAAAGTTTATAGAATAAAAAAATAAGCAAATTCAAGTTAAAAACTGAATATAACTCAAAATGTAAAAAATAGTAAACTTTAAAACTAAAACTAAACTAAAAAATTAACTAAATTTAGTGTAAACTGAAAAAAATAATAATAACAAAAAGAAAAAAAAAGAAATGAAAGCAACTAAGTAATAAAAAAACTAATTAATGCCCTTTATTAATTGTAATTATTTTTTTATTTCAGTTTACTCTAAATTTAGAGTTTATTTTTCTTAGTTTTAAAGTCTGCTACTTTTTAAATTTTGAGTTATATTTAGTTTTTGACTTGAATTTGCTTAATTGTTCATTCTATAAACTTTTATAAACTTCTAATTATAAATTAATTTTTTATTTTGAGTTTTATTTCGTTTTTAACTTGAGTTTGCTTATTTATTTTTACTTTTTAACTTTTTAAACTTACGTACTCATTATTTGTATAATAAATAATAAACTTTTACTCTTTACTTTACTTATTTGTTTGTTTGTTTATTTGTTTGTTTGTTTGTATGTATGGTTTTCTCAACCTGAACACATTTCTTCAGTTAATATGTACTATATGTAAGCTGGCGTCTAATGCGCTACCACTAAGGCCCGGGGGGTTGTGAGTTCGAATCCCGAGCCATGCCCTTTCAAATTTATAAAGGCTCGTAAACACTACAGTAATTTCCTCTCTACTGCAGTCGAGCCTCTGGTCAGCTGATCTGTACAGAGCAGTGAACACAATGGAGGACTCCAGCTTAACTACGGTGTTTTCAGTCTCAGCTGGGCCGTAGGCTCTAATCCACAGCTTTAGTTACAGCTTGTTCTGCTAACCACTGAACCGGTTTCACCACCCGCCTCCTGCAGACCCGCCCCGTACCCTTTACTGTTTACCTGCTCCCCCATCCACTCACATCACCAGAGGATTTTCAGTAATCAGAGTGTAGGTGTGTCCAAACCACAAGCCCTGCCCCTTCACTGAGCTGCCTGGTTCTGATCACAGACAGTGCTTTCAGTGAAAGATAATAGCTAAAGGAGAGACCCTCACCTGCCCACGAAGTTCTCCAGTACCGAGCTCTTCCCCGCGCTCTGGCCGCCCACCACGGCGATCTGGGGCAGGTCCAGGTTACAGCTCTGGCCGATGGAGCTGAAGGCGTCCTGCAGTTTATTGATCAAAGGGATGAGATCCTCCATGCCTCGGTTCCCCATGACTGCTGGAGGGGGAAACACAGACATGTGAACGAAGTGGAAGCAGAAGTTCAACAAACTCAACAAGCCGTCCAATCTCCTGATCTCTCAGCACCGCGCTAGGTCCACTGCAGACGGCCGGAACAGCGGCGCCGCTGTTAGCTTTGGTGTTTTAACCGGACTCAGGACCGGACTGCTGATTACTGCCGCTCTCGCTTACTGCAATCTTTAGAGTTTTAAGATCTTAAAACCAAGTACATGGTAGATCAGTCTGGTTAATGTTTACAGTAATGGGTAAAGGTGCCCTTTGGCTTCAGTTGGCTTCTCACACACACACACACACACACACACACACAGTGAATAAACACACACAGTGATCGTGAGCACACATGCCCGGAGCGGTGGGCAGCCATCGATGCAGCGCTCTGGGAGCAGAGAGGGTAAAGGGCCTTGCTCAAGGTCCCAACAGTGGCAGCTTATCGAGCCCGGGTATCGAACCAACAACCCTGTTATCAATAGCTGGGCCCAACAGTGGCAGCTTGCCCAGCCCGGGTATCGAACCAACAACCCTGTCATTAATAGCCGGGCCCTTCAGTGGCAGTTTGTCAAGTCTGGGTATCGAACCTACAGCCCTATTATCAATAAGCTAAAAGGGCCCAACAGTGGCAGCTTGTTGAGCCTGGGTATCGAACCCACAGCCCTATTATCAATAGGCTAAAAGGGCCCAACAGTGGCAGTTTGTCAAGTCTGGGTATCGAACCCACAGCCCTATTATCAATAGGCTAAAAGGGCCCAACAGTGGCAGCGTGTTGAACCTGGGTATCGAACCCACAGCCCTATTATCAATAGGCTAAAAGGGCCCAACAGTGGCAGCTTGTCAAGTCTGGGTATCGAACCCACAGCCCTATTATCAATAGGCTAAAAGGGCCCAACAGTGACAGTTTGTCAAGTGTGGGTATCGAACCCACAGCCCTGTCGTCAACAGCCAGGCCCAACAGCCGCAGATTCTCGAGCCCGGGTATTGAACCCACAACCCTGTTATAAATAGCCAGGCCCTATACTGGCAGCTTGTCTAGCCCACGTATCGAACCCACAACCCTGTTACCAATAGTCGGGTCCAGCACTGAGCCACTAAATCTCCCACTGGCCTGAGACAAGAGTTTTAGTAGAGTCTGGAGTTTTAAGTTTTTAGTTTTTAAAACTGCTTTAAAATGTAAATGGTGGAGGGATACATGCTGAGTGTCGTGAGGAAAACAAATAGTCCCTAAACAAATAAATAAATCCTCAAAAAATCATCCTAAATCATCAGTATTTCATATAAACCTCTTTAGTTAGTAAAGATAATCACTATATTTAATTTATATTTTATATATATGTGTGTGTGTGTGTGTGTGTGTGTGTGTGTGTGTGTGTGTGTAACCTAACCACCACCTGAATCCAGGACAGAGCGCGGAAGTATCGCGATACACCGAACTCCAGCGGGACCGTCCACCTCCTCCAGGTCCCAGCAGGGAGCGTTTACTGCTGTACTGCTTTAATTATGGGAATATGTTGGATTATTGTGATTAAATGCGGCAGTGAATAAATTAATAAGATAAAATAATAAGGAAATGAGATGGACTGAAGTGTCTGAGACAGAAGACTGTCCTGATGATCACAGAGTCTAACACTGCATTTATACACATCCAGCTCAGAAACAGCATGTAAATACTCTTAGAAAAGTTTACAGGTGGATCAAATGTATTATTATTGATTAACAGTCAAACCTGTGAGCTGATGAAGTTAGCTCGCGCTCCGCCCTCGCGCTCGCGCTCCGCTGATAAAGGCGTTAGGCTGTAAACACGCCGACCCGAGCGCCTGACCACTGCCTGTAATATCGAGATCAGCGCAGAGCCGCTTTATTATTAATCAGAATAATAATCATCAAATAAAGCAGCGGTAATCTGAGCCTGCTCCAGCAGCGCTGCTGTCTAACGGACCGGGAAAAGACACTCTGCTATCCGGTCAGGCGACCCGCACCAAACCCCCGCCCTGCTGAGCCAAACACGCACAGCCATTGGCTAACACACATGTCCGTCACAGAAAGCGGCGCTGTGATTGGAGAAGGGGTTTTATTACGCGGACTTTGATTGGGTTTGAGGATGGACCCGGAAGCTCGAGCGTGTCCAGCTGTTGTTTTTAACTCAATAAAAGTAGAAAAATCAAAGAAATCGATTAAACTGATCAATAAGAACAAACACGAGGATGTTTAATGATAATAATAATAAGTCGTAAATCCAAATAGCGCTTGGGATTATGTTTCTGTGCATAATTACTGAGTGTTTAGTGAGTAATTCAGTGTTTTTTGGTGTAAACACGGTTATTCTGAGGGGTTTAGTGAGAAATGCTTGTGTTAAAATTATTTACTTTAATCCTCATTAATACAGATATGACTTTATTTACTGTCCGAGCCCCCCAGTCTAAACGGGGGGGGGGGGCGTTTTTGCCACGCACCCAGCATGCATGCATTCCTCCACCACTGTAATTAATGTAGTGGAGTTATTAATTTCTGAGTTTTGTGATATTTCAGCAGTAAATCACAGTTTTAGGTGGAATAACATTAAAAATATTTTACTTTATTCATGCAAATGTCAGTGTTTGCGATGTTAAAAAATAAATTAATAAATAAAATAAATAAATACTAATAAATAAAATAAATACGACTAATACTACTACTACTAATAATAATATTTAATAGAAAAACATACATACCATAATTACCTCGACATTATTTGCATTTTATTGTAAACCAATCACATTTGCCTATGCTGAGTTAGCCCCGCCCCTGTGCCTGCAGTCTCAGGGAACCTCAGAAACACTAATCTCCAATATCAGCACTTTACATTCACATTATCAACAATTACAGGTTAAAGTTTAGAATGATGTGTATTAAAATCATACTTTGAATGAATTTATGATAATTCCCTTCATATAGAAATATTATTTTTGTACAGGGTTGCACACACTGAAGCTTTTCTGGTTTATTTTATACCAGTCTAGAAATTAATACATCATATACAGCTCTGGAGAAAATGAAGAGACCCTACATAATCAGCTTCCCTGCTTTTAATATTTATAAGCAGTTTTTTATGGAAATGAACATTTGTGTTGTATTTCATAAACCATAAAATTCCAAATACAAATATTATTATTTAGAGCACTTATTTATTTGCAGAAATGACAACTGTTTAAAAACAGCTGCTCAAATAATGCAAAAAAATGATTATACTAATTATAATGCTTTATTATTAATATTTGAGCTTTGAGATATGATATATTTACTTTTATAATATCAAATCTGGTATTTTAACACATTTAAAAAAAACTAATATTAATTTAACCCAAACAGAATGTGGAATAGGATGTGCTCTAGCAAACAATCACACTATATTAAATTTTTTTGCATAAATATTATGTATTAAATAGAGAAAGTTTTGATTGTCTTCATTTTTATCTTAATGCAATTTTACTTCTGGCCAGCAGGGTGCAGTACAGCCCTTTCTCCATTCATAAAAACAACGCCTATGCCCCAGGTGTTTCCAAAAGTAAACAGGTTCATGAGCTCACCCTCAGTGTATGTCATAATACACCATATGGACAAAAGTATCTGGATACCTGGTCATGAGAGATTGTAGCTCCTCCTCCACAGTGTATATCACAATACCTACATTTAGAGCCTTATTAATATTCACCCTAATGAGAGACTGTAGCTCCGCCTCCTCAGTGTATATCACAATACCTACATTTAGAGTTATTAATATTCACCCTGATGAGAGACTGTAGCTCCTCCTCCTCAGTGTATATCACAATACCTACATTTAGAGAGTTATTAATATTCACCCTAATGAAAGACTGTAGCTCCGCCTCCTCAGTGTATATCACAATACCTACATTTAGAGCGTTATTAATATTCACCCTAATGAGAGACTGTAGCTCCTCCTCCTCAGTGTATATCACAATACCTACATGTAGAGCGTTATTAATATTCATCCTAATGAGAGACTGTAGCTCCGCCTCCTCAGTGTATATCACAATACCTACATTTAGAGCGTTATTAATATTCACCCTAATGAGAGACTGTAGCTCCTCCTCCTCAGTGTATATCTCAATACCTACATTTAGAGCATTATTAATATTCACCCTAATGAGAGACTGTAGCTCCTCCTCCTCAGTGTATATCACAGTACCTACATTTAGAGCGTTATTAATATTCACCCTAATGAGAGACTGTAGCTCCTCCTCCTCAGTGTATATCTCAATACCTACATTTAGAGCATTATTAATATTCACCCTAATGAGAGACTGTAGCTCCGCCTCCTCAGTGTATATCACAATACCTACATTTAGAGCGTTATTAATATTCACCCTAATGAGAGACTGTAGCTCCGCCTCCTCAGTGTATATCACAATACCTACATTTAGAGCGTTATTAATATTCACCCTAATGAGAGACTGTAGCTCCTCCTCCTCAGTGTATATCACAATACCTACATTTAGAGCGTTATTAATATTCACCCTAATGAGAGACTGTAGCTCCTCCTCCTCAGTGTATATCACAATACCTACATGTAGAGCCTTATTAATTATTATTCACCCTAATGAGAGACTGTAGCTCCGCCTCCTCAGTGTATATCACAATACCTACATTTAGAGCGTTATTAATTATTATTCACTCTAATGAGAGACTGTAGCTCCTCCTCCTCAGTGTATATCACAATTCCAGAGCCACTGGAACCAGATCATTGATGATATTATGTTATATTATTATATAATAATTATATATATATATATATATATATATATATATATATATATATATATATATATGTAGCGGTAAGGCCACACCCCCTCACTCATTATTTACTGAGACGCATTCTTCCTCTTCTATCTGGCAAATGGACACTGAGGAGACATAAGTACCCGCAGCATTGTAATTGTACACCCCGAACCCCGCGTAGAGCGGCTCGGTGAACCGACAGTGGAAAGTGTGGATCGGGTTCCGTTTGTTTTGTTCGTGGACGCTGTAGAACGTCAGAGAGCCGGCTGGCCAGTCTAGATACACCCCCACTCTCTTGGAGGTCGGGACGGGTATATCAGTGTTCTTCTTATTGTGACTGACGGAGCATCTATATTTGGAGCAGTTCAAGCTCCAGGACTTTTCGTTGCTTCCAAATCCGCAGGCGTCCGCATTTTTCTCTTTCCGTCCGATTCCTTTGTAGGCCACGGCTACTTCACACCACTCCTCCCACTCTGCCTCCCAGTAACAGCGTCCAGTCATGCTCTCCCTGCACAAAACCTGGCTGTGAGGGTGGCCCTCGAACCGCTCTGGGTGCTCTGGGTGCAGCTGGTCGGCTGGCACACGGCTGGCTTTTCTGCAGTTCTCGGACAGGGAGATGTTCTTGTGTGCAGTGTTTTGGTCCAGGGTGAGTTTACAGGCGTCTGCGCACAAGAAAAAGAGGTAAGAGACATGGTCTCCTGCATTTCAGCCAACCAGAGGCTTTTCTGCTGTGTATGTCGCTGTGCCAACCAATGAGAGAAGGTTGCTGCCCACCACTATCAAAGAATGGAGGAAATCCTCAGTATTTCACCATCAGTTGTGTTACAGGTGCAACAGAACTGCATTTTAACCTCTAGGACAGGGCTGTCCAATCCTGGTCCTGAAGATCTACCACCCTGAAGAGTTCAGATTCGGGGTGGAGCTAAACTCTGCAGGGTGGTAGATCTCCAGGACCAGGGCTGAGCAGCCCTGCTCTAGGAGATGCCCTTGCCAGGGTTGCTGAAGGCAAGGTGTCCACAAACTTTTGATAGGAACGTCTGATTGGGACATCTGAGACTTTTTTGTTTTTTTAAGTAAGTATAGATGCTGTAGATACACATACATTTCCTCGGACCTGGTTTAGTTCTGAACGCTCCTCCATGGTCTAGTCTGAAGAGAAAAGCAAGACACAGGTAATTTAATATTTACATTCACAGCATTTAGCAGACGCTCTTCTCCAGAGTTCTTACAGAAGAGCTTCACTGTTTACTGAAGAAGAACCTCAGCTAGTTTAAATAGACTAAAATTCAAAGCTCCTCTAATCTTAGACTCTACTAAACACAAGTCAATATGGAGACCATAATACTCTTCTCTTCGCCTGAGTCCTCTCTTCAGTCTGGGTTTGAAGACAGTGAGCGTTGGACTCTGCTGTTCGGACACCCAGGGGAAGTTCGTTCCACCACTTCGGTGCAGGACAGTAAAAAGTCTGGACGCTCGTCTTCCGCGGATCTTAAAGGATGGCGGGTCGAGCCGAGCCGTACTTGAAGCTGGAAGGGCTCTCGGTGCAGATCGGCTTTTGATTGACCGTCGCCGTCAAGTACAAAGGGGCTGGCTGGTCCAGGCAGATTTTGATTAGTCTGCCTGATAAATGTATACAAATCTGTCTACAGTTTTTCTCTTACTTGAGATTTTTCAGACTGCATCGTGGATCCTCTTGTCTAGCAGAGAGTACTTTCTTCCCGGACACTCCTGGATGGTTATATCTCAGGTCCAGCTCTTTCAGGTGAGAGGGGTTTGAAAGAAGAGCTGAAGCCAGAGAGGAACAGCCGTCCTTTGTGATCATACAAAGAGCCAATCTATAAAGAGAAGAAAGAGGAATATAATAATAATAACTCCATGATGTACAGCGAAATGTGTCCTCCGCATTTGACCCATCTGTGGTAGTGAGCAGTGGGCAGCCAAATCCAGCATCCTGGGAGCAGAGAGAGGGTGAAGGGTCTTGCTCAAGGGCCCAACAGTGGCAGCTCGCCGAGCCCGGGTCTTGAACACCTGTCATCAATAGCCCAATAGAGCTTTTTCTACAAGCCGGCCTCGCCACTTCTCCCACTCATTCTCCAGTGGAAAATGTGCCTTAACATCCAAACAACACAGAAATAAAAAAAATGATAACCTCAGTATCTCCAGTTTACAGCATGGGTTCTCTAGACCAGCAGAGAGCAGCTTCACGCCTTGATTCTTGAGCTCATTGTAACTTAGATCCAGCTCCTTCAGGACTGAAGAACCTGAGCTGAGAGCCGAGGCTAAGGTTTCGCAGCACTCCTGGGTGAGGCCACAGCAGCACAGCCTTGATGTAAAGAGGAAAAACATGCATTATGATATTAGTATAGCATTACATTAGCATAGTGTATACATTTAATAACCATATATTAATAATAACGATGAGTTCATATGTTTAAAATGTGTATTTCAAGTGCCGACCTGAGACACCAACCTAAGTATTTCCAGTTTGCAGCAATGATTCTTTAGTCCGACCAAAAGTGGCTCAACTTCTGAATCCAGTAGGTTATTCTGACTCAGGTCCAGTTCTCTCAGAGGCGAAGAATCCGAGATAAGAACTGTTGCCAACAGTTTGCAGCTTTCCAAGCTCAGATTACAGTGATCCAACCTTTTAACACAAAAATAAATGTGTTTTTCTCAATAAATTCGGGTTTTCACTTCATATTATCGCTGCTCTGAGATGCAACAGTGATGCACTGGGAACACCTGGGACTAACAAGGGGGCGTGGCTAGTGAGGAGGCACAGGTGAGTTCAGACATGGTGAGACCAGACAGCTGAGCTACGTACAGAGACTTTTGCTACTCCTCCTCTTTTCCTCCTGCTCCTCTCCTAGCCCGGAAGAAGGTGGAGGAATGGAGGAGATCAGGATCCCCAATTACTGCTCCTCCTCTCCTCCATTCCTCCACCTTCTCCTGGGGTAGGAGAGGAGCAGTAGGAAAGGAGGAGGAATAGCAAAAATATCGCCTGTTCGTCAGTGTTGCCACCTGTGCCTCCTCACTAGCCACGCCCACTTGTTAGTCCCAGGTGTTTCTCAGATGTCCCATTTCCCCAATTACTGCTCCTCCTCTCCTCCATCCCCCCACATTTGTCTAGGATAGGAGAGGAACAGTAGGAAAGAAGGAGGAGTAGCAAATGTTTTGCCTGTTCGCCAGTGTTGCCACCTGTGCCTCCTCACTAGCCACGCCCCCTTGTTAGTCCCAAGTGTTCCTCAGTTGTCCCATTTCCCCAATTACTGCTCCGCCTTTCCTCCATTCCTCCACCTTCTTCCGAGATAGGAGGTGGAAAGGATGAGGAGAAAAGGAGGAGGAGGAGGAGGAGCAAAAGTTTCTGGATGCAGCCTTGGTCTTTTGTTGTGTTGTTATGGGTTACGACTAGTCTTTCTATAGTCTTCAGAAGAAAACCAACAAAGCCAGCATTAGACGCCACGAAAGGCAGAACTTACGCAGCTCGTCTTGTTTGTTTCACCACCCCCAGCAGCCTCCTGAGACCTTCATCTGACCCTCTGTATTTCTTCAGCTCAAACCTCTCCTGCGTTTCCTCTGACGTCAGCAACACGAAGGCCAGAGCTGACCACTGCCCCGGTGAAAGTGCCTGTGTGGAGTTGGTGCCTCCAGATCTCAGGTAGTTCTGCACTGTTGCCACTAGGGAGTTGTCCTTGAGTTCACTGAGACAGTGGAAGAGATTGATGCACCGCTCTACACATTTCGATTCATTGATTTGTCTCTTGATGCACTCGCTTGTTTTTGTCAGGCTCTCTTCTCTTAGCTGCCTGGGCGGCTGTAAACTCTTCAGGAGTCTTTGATTGGACGGCAGCGAGAGGCCAAGGAGGAAGCGGAGGAAAAGGTCCAGGTGTCCATTCTCACTCTGCAGAGCCTTATTCACTGCCGTCTTATGGAGATCACAGAGACTGTGCCATGCCCTCCATTTGAACTTCTCCCAAAAGGACTGAACGAAGGGGTTCCATTCGGCACTGAAGGTGAGGAACACGTACAAGGCAGCGAGAAACTCCTGAAAGCTCAAATGTACAAAAGTAAATATTACTTCATTCTTTCGGAAGATCTGTGTGCAAACCCCTGAGTAGACCAAAGCCTGAGCGACATCAATGCCACAGTCCTTGAGGTCTTCCTTATAGAATATGAGCTGTCCCTTTTGCAGCTGAAGAAAAGCTAACTTTGCAAGCTTCAGGATGTCCTGTGACACAACTCCTCTGTCCCTCGTACCGTCGTATTTCTCGGTCATCTGTGTCATCTGGAATAGCAGGAAGCGGATGTACATTTCGGTCAGAGTGGTCGGGGCATGCTCCATCTCTGTACCGTCCTTCTGTATCTGAAGGAGCACTGAGGCCGCAATCCAGCAGAAGACGGGTATGTGGCAGAGAATGTGGAGGCTTCTCGATGACTTGATGTGCGAGTAGATTCTACAGGCTTTGTCCTGATCACAGATCCTCTTCCTGAAATATGCTTCTTTCTGCTGCTCTGTAAAGCCACGGATTTCTGTCATGTGGTCAAAGTACCGGCGAGGGATCTGGTTGGCTGCTGCTGGTCGAGAGGTGATCCAGATGAGAGCTGAAGGCAGCAGCTCTCCTTTGATGAGACTGGTGACCAGCTTATCAATGGTAGTGCTCTCTGATAGACTGGATATTTTTTTCTCGTTAAAATTGAGGGGAATCCTGCATTCGTCCAGACCATCGAATATGAAAGCAAGCCTATTCTCCTCGCTGAAGATCTTCGCGAAGCTTTCTCCAAGTTCATGATGGAAGTAAACTACAAGTTCCTGCAAGGTGTAACGCTCATGTCTGATCAGGTTCAGCTCTCGGAAGGGCATGAACAAAATGAAATCAACGTCCTGGTTGGATTTGTCCTCAGCCCAGTCAAGGATGAACTTGTGCACAGAGACCGTCTTCCCAACCCCTGCGATTCCGATGGTCAGAACTTTTTTGGCATTGTGAGTTTCACCAGACTGGGCTTTGAAAATGTCACTGAACTGGATTGGAGTTTCATCCATTCTGGGATGAAAGGCCTCCACTTGTCTGACTTCATGCTCGTTGTACACCCCTCCAGTGCACCCCTTAATCACGTACAGTTCTGTGAAGATGTCGTTCAGGAGTATGTGATCACCTTCCAGGACTGTCCCTTCATACAGCTTCACAAATTTCTTCTTGAAACTGGTTTTCAGGCTCTGTTTAATGGCATGATCCACTTCACCTGTTGTGAGATAAAACTGAAAGTGAGGGTTGTTCCAGTAAAGCCAGCAGATACCAAAAACTGTATAATCCACCAAAATGCACCACAGAGCGCCGCAGGAGGTCATTCCTACCCGTGGCCATCAAACTCTGTAACTCCTCCCTCAGTGTGTGGCACTACGATTATACTGTTCATATGTGCAATAAAAATAGTACTGTACTTCAATTTAATATGTGCAATAACTCAGGTGCAATAATTTCCCATATTTATTATCACCACTTTACTATATTCATATCATTTTTATATGTACATTTTTAAAGTTGTTCTTTTTTTGTCCTAAATTTATTTTATTTTATAGAGTGTTTGTATATAGAGAGAGAGTATATATTCATATAATGTTTATTCATAGAAAATAGAGTGTTTATTTATTGAGTGTTTATTTATAGAGTGTTTATTCCTACATGAACGGTTACAGCTATAACAACTGCAATTTCCCTCCTGGGATCAATTAAGTATTTCTGATTCTGATAATCAGACCAGAAGAAGATTAGATTTTCTATGTTTTTTTTTAACTAATGTTCAATAATCTCCTTGATAACTGGTCTTTGTATCAGCTTTAAGACATAAATTACAGTCCAGTTAGTAAAAACAAAGAAACCAATCACATTGACATATATATAAATATACATTTACAATTTGTGGAATAAGCTGATTATGAATCCCAGAATGCTCACAAAGTGTTTATTTATAGAGTATTTATTTATAAAATGTTTATTTATAGAGTATAGAGTGTTTATTTACAGTGTTTATTTATAGAGTATGTATATAGTGTTTATTATTTTATTGAGTATTTATAGTGTTTTTATAGTGTTTATTTTATATAGTGTTTATTTGTAAAGTATGTATATAGTGTTTATTTATAGGGTTTTATAGAGTGTTTATTTTATATAGTGTTTATTTATAGAGTATGTATATAGTGTTTATTTATAGTGTTTTTATTTTATAGAGTGTTTATTAATAGAGTGTTTTTATAGAGTGTTTTTATAGAGTGTTTATTTTATAGAGTGTTTATTAATAGAGTGTTTTTATAGAGTGTTTTTATAGAGTGTTTATTTATAAAGTGTTTATTCCTACATGAATGGTTATAGCTATACAATAGCTATAGCTGACAACTGCAGTTTATCTTCTGGGATCAATAAAATATTTCTGATTCTGATAATCAGACCAGAAGAAGATTAGATTTTCTATGTGTTTTACTAATATATAATAATCTCCTTGATAACTGGTCTTTGTATCAGCTGTGGGACTGAAATTACAGTCCAGTTAGTAAAAACAAGAAACCAATCACATTGACATATATATAAATATACATGACTACAATTTGTGGAATAAGCTGATTATGAATCTAAAACATAAAATCCCAGAATGCTCACAAAACAATTTTTAAAATATAAATAACCCTGGGGCACAGTTTATCCAGGAATTCTTCTTCAGTGCAAAACATAATCTGTCTTAGACATGGTACCTTTGCTGAGAGCATTGGCGTTAGCAGAAGCGCCATCTGATGGCCGAGCCGCGGGGCTGCTGCTGAAAAATGCTGTAGCTGGAACAGAGAAAACCACAGATCTTTGCATTACGTTAATGCTTAGTAGAGCACAGAGACGCTCCTTTAATAGAGCTGATATTACTGAAATGCTTCATTTTCAATGGGCAGATCTGCAGCTGAAACAGGAGCCTAGTGCAGCCCAACATTTTTAACATCAACATTTTAATAGATCATTCTCCTCATTATGACTTTTAGAGAAATGGGGTTTTGGGGAGGGGGGGGGGGGGGGTAGTGCACTATAGACCCCTGTGGCGCGGCCTAAGCTTTCAGCCTTTGTTTTCCTTCCATTACTTTTACTTTAAAAGTGGTTCTGAAACCAGTACTTTTACACTTTTACTGGAGTAAAAAGCTTAAAGCTTCAGATTCTACAGAAGTCTTTTTAAAACCTAGTATCTCCACTCTCTTCTACCTGAGGAATGACACCTTTGCTTATTGGAAACTGAAACCTGCATTATGGAGGTATGGATGTTTACCCACAGAGCTAAGAAATGTGGGCGAGGCCTGCAGGCGGTTAACTAAACCTGTTGAACTACAATAAACACAACATATTAGCAGCCAAACGTTCATGCTAGTCCCTTAATCACACACACACACACACGTACTAACAGTGTGTAAAGTCATGACTGTAGCTCACCAATAACGACAAGATCAAACGTGAAAACCCCAGAACATAAATGACCAGAGGGGTCAGCAGACTATTACATAGAGCTTAGCTCAGTGACCACATTATTATAACAGATACAGCTCTCAGAGACCACCCTACATAATCAGTTACTCTGATTTTACTAGTTATATATATAGATATTAATACTTGTGTTGTATTTTATAAACCATGGACAACATTTACTCTAAATTCCAAATAAAAATATTTACTATTTAGAGCATTTATTTATTTATTTATTTACAGAAATGACAACTGCTCAAAAACAGCTGCTCAAATAATGCAGGGAAATGATGATAATAATTATGATAAAAGAAGTAATATCTGAACTCTGAGAGCATTCAGAAATCACTATGCTGAAATATTAACCTTAACGGCCAATCACAGCTCTTATGTCTCGGCTGGCTCACCACTAGTCTTTCACAATGCTGTTGGGACTTTATGCCGTTCAGAACTCAGCTTTGTTTGATGTTTTGTGAATTACAAATAGAAATAATAAAAAAAAAAATACAAATGGTTCATCTATAAATTATAACTCATAATTCAGGTTTGCTGGATGAAATGCCTGGAATTAAATGACTGCCAGACATATATATAAATGACTGCCTGGATATATATATATATATATATATATATATATATATATATATATATATATATATATATATATATATGTATATATATATATCCAGAAAATACTACAAAGTATTTATCTATAAAGTATCCAGAAAATATGATACATTATTCAGTTATAATTTACCAGAAAGTATTTTAAATTATCCAGATAATTAATTAATATTAATATATAAATAATCCAGAAAATACTACAAATTATTAATATATAAATAATCCAGAAAATACTACAAATTATTCATCAATATAAAAAAACAAGCACATCCTACAAATTATTAATCAATAAAAAATACCCAGAAAATACTACAAATTATTAATCTAAAATTATCTAGAAAATACAACAGATTATTAATCAATAGATTATCCAGAAAATACAACAGATTATTAATCAATAAATTATCCAGAAAATAATACAAATTGTTAATCTATAAATTATAACTCATAACTCTTTAATCAAACTTTGTTTGATGAAATGCCTGGAATTAAACGACTGCCAGACAAGTAGAGATGCAAAAACCCCAGAAGATCTTGGACATCCTACCTTCTAGCTTGGTCCTCAGGTCCTCAGACAGTTGGTTCTGCTTCATCTTTGACAGGATTTCCAGTGTGAGCTCCACAGCTCCATGATTCTGATACTTACACACCATCTTCTCCACCGTTTCCAACCTGCTGGCCTTCTCCAGCTGACTCTTAGGGATGTGTGGAAACCCTTTGAGCACATTTCCTTTGGTCAAGTACCAGTGAAATTTGTGCAGGTTAGCATCCACCAGATCCTCCAGGGTATCCAGCAGCAGCTCTGAGACAGTCCCCATCACGTGAAGTCGGGTCTCGGATTTTGAGCTATGCTCAGCTGAACGCCACTCCTCACCACTCCAGCTCCAGCAGTGGGTTAAGCTCAGATGTCCTGGCCCTCAGTTTACTGCTCTGGGAAGCAGTATGCCAATGAAATAACCCACTCTTCAGACGTTCCTGTAGTTCAGGCTATAGAAATACAGACTCAGTAGCAACCTCTTACCTTTTCCAGATGTGCAGGAACTAGCCTGTTGGATCTGATTAAGTGTACGTGGCATGCCTCTCTCTGATGCCTGTAAATCCAGAGTGTTTATTCAGGGCTGTTGGATATGACCTGCTTTGGAGGCGGTCCAAAGGGTAAAACTACTACTTCTGCTCTAGAGAAAAAAACACTGAAGCCTGACCATCTGACATCTGCAGGCCGTTTAAAGCACACTGAGTCTACAGAAAAAAACCAGCCTGAATTACACACACAAACATGGCAGGCAGTGTGGAGGTGACTCACCCATCACAGCTCCTTCCGCGTTCTCTGTACTTGATTACATCAGACAGGCTCATTCCAGTATTTTCATTTTGATCCACTGAACAACCTGTTTGACGTATGTGAAAAATATGATTATAAATTATTAGTAAAATATATTTCTGCATCGTCTTTAAGCACATGGGGAAAAAAAGGACCGTGGCTCACAGGCAATCTAGAACTCCCCCTTCAAAGTCTTATCATGTTCATGTCATGTTTAGTTATGTTCTGGACTTTTATGTTGAAAAGGACTCTTGTGTTGACACCCATTGTCACCATCTTGAGTTTCATGGTAGAGACTCAGGATTCATCGGTCTAGTCTGTAGAGTCCATCCTCGTACAGAGGACTCTTTCAACCTAGCTAGCTTAGCAGGGAAAGCTAACTAGCTAGGCATCTCTCGTCCCAGGGTCCATTAGGGAGCTACTGCAGGTCTGTGGTGATCTCTCGCCAAGCTTCATAGGTTCAGTGAGCTTGGGTCCAGGAGCTCCGGGAGTGAGATGGATGGATGCCAGAGATTTAGCTGCTCGCACCCAATGACAAGTCTTGGGGCAGCAGCAGCACTCTCTACAGAGTGTTTCTGAGGCCGTTGGACGCCTGAGGCAGCAACAGGCAACCCAACGGCAGCTAGTCGCCCAACTAGTGGGTGACATCCAGAGGCTCACCAATCGTTTACAGATTTCGTTGGAGCCTGCTAGTCTTCCCAGCCAACTCACCAGTCCGTATCCGATGGACATTCCGGATACGTATTCAGGCGATCCAGAGCTTTGCGAGGGGTTCTTGTTTCAGTGCTCGGTTTATTTATGTAGTCAAGGAACCAGCACTGACCAGGCGAAGGTCGCCTTTCTTGTATCCCGTCTCATAACCCACTATGCGCTGGAGTTCCGGTCCTTGGCTGCGCGTAGTGGGTGGAGTCACGCCGGGCTGGCTGCCCAGTTCCGCAACGGGCTTACCCCCCGTTTGCAGCAGGAGTTGGCATGCCGAGGTGAGTCGCTTGAGCTGGATGAGCTCATAACGCTCGCTATCAGGCTCAACCAGCTCCCAGGTCGCCCTACCCCCACCATGTCACAGCCCAAGTCACAGAGAGCTGGGGGTTTAGCTGCTGGGCCTGGAAGGCAGACCGGTCCGGTTACGCAGCGTCGGGGTGGGTTTACAGGTCCAGAGTCGTTGGCGTTGTGGTCTGCGGTACCTGTCAGCGAGCCCATGGAGGTGGGCATGTGCCACCTCAACCCGACATCTGCTTCCGAGGTGCATGGCCATAGGCCTATACCTAGGATCTCTGCTATGGTGGCTGTGCCCAGCTCCCCGGATCACGTCATGCCGGTGCCCAGCGTTCCCTCACCAGCCAAGGAGGCGGCCCAGCCCGCTTGTCAAGCCAAGGAGGCGGCCCAGCCCACCTGTCAAGCCAAGGAGGCGGCCCAGCGCGCCCTCACGGTTCAAGGCGGTGCCCAGCGTGCCCTCACGGTTCAAGGCGGTGCCCAGCGCGCCCTCACGGTTCGAGTCACGTCAGCAGAAGTGGTTTCTGCGCCCCCTGTCGGGCAAGCAGGGCCAGCTGTCCCAGGTTCAAGGTCTGGTCTGGCGGTGGTACCCAGGACTGCCCCAAAGCGAGCGGTACCAGCTGCCCAAAGTCCAGCGAAGGCAGGGCTCGCTACCCCATTGCCCTCCTGCAATGAAGATGGCGCCCTCCGCATCGGCCCCATCGACGTCTACGCCGGCCCCTTCGAAGACTGCGTCCTCCGCCTTGGCTCCGGCGTCTGCCAAGGCATGCTCAGCGGCAGTGCATGCGGTGACGGCGCCCACCGCGTCAGTTGTAGAGCCTGCGGCCCCCAGGATTGCGCCTGCCTGGGGCACTGATCATCATCGCCCCCCGGGGGGGGGGGGGGGGTGGTCCGTAGTGGATTCGAGCCAAAGACACAGTTACGTTAAGTGGTTGTGGGGCGGTCTCGGGCCGCGGCTCACAGGCAATCTAGAACTCCCCCTTCAAAGTCTTGTCATGTTCATGTCATGTTTAGTTATGTTCTGGACTTTTATGTTGAAAAGGACTCTTGTGTTGACACCCATCGTCGCCATCTTGGTTTTAGGTTGTTTGTCATGTGTCTGTTCATTGTTTGGTTTATGTCTTACACCTGTGGGCTGGGGTATTTAAGGAGGGCTAGTGTCAGCTGCCGGTTGCCGAGAATTACTCTTAGTGCACCACATGCACCCAGGTTATTGAGTTCACGGTAAAGACTCAGGATTCGTCGGTCTAGTCTGTAGACGTACAGAGGACTCTTTTAACCTAGCTAGCCTAGCAGGGAAAGCTAACTAGCTAGGCAGCTCTCGTCTCAGGGTCCATTAGGGAGCTACTGCAGGTCTGCGGCGATCTCTCGCCAAGCTTCATAGGTTCAGTGAGCTTGGGTCCAGGAGCTCTGGGAGTGAGCGACTCTCCAGCTCGTTTCAGCAGTTAGCTCTCCTCATCGTCGGACCGGATCGGTCATCTAGGTTTGGCGGCTGACTCCTCACGCTCTCAAGTCTAGTAAGTTCAATGCGCCTGACTAGTGCTACTCTTTATGTCCTAGTTCATAGTTTTCCCAGGCTCGGCTTGGAAGTTTGTTTCTGAGTAGCGGTATTGGCTCAGCCCCGGCAGCTAACACTGCCCTAGTGCCTCACCAGCCCCAGGCGTGTCGTTTTGGTTTGTCCAGTATTTGTTGTCACGGTTGTTGTTTCTGTTCCTCCTTATCCCTGGTAATCGTTGCTGCATTTCTGTTTTGTTTACGGTTTATTGTGATAAATAAACTCTCTCGCCTTGGTCCATCCCCTGCGAGTGTTCACCCATTCTTGTCAGACCGTGTGGATCATGACATGTACTAAAAAATGATCCAGCAAAAACTACAAATTTGTCAGCTGTATATTATCTCACAAATGCTACAAATTACCTAACAAGTGCTACATATTATCCTGCAAGTACCATAAATTAACCTGCAAATACTACAAATCATCCAGAGTACTATAAATTATCCAGAAAATACAACAAATTATTCAGCTATACATTATCCAGAAAATACTATAAATTATTCAGCTATAATTATCAAAAAGTATCATAAATTGTTCAGAAAATACGACAACCTCTGAACTATCCCCACACCGAGTCCGACTGCACCGCTAGGAATGACGGCACTGCCAGAGTATAAACCATAGCAAATGTTCTTACCTGCTGGACAGACAGATCACCTCACCCTGCCGTAGTACAGTACTAGTACTAAACTGTGAACTTGTTCTTTGAGTGTTGAACAGACAGAGGAGGCAGAGTTCTTTCTGTCTACATTATTTGATTTGCATGTGAGCAATTTATGGTCAGATAAGAACATGTATCACAGAGCAAAGTTCAGCAGCTGTACAGCAGGGTTCGGTTTAGCACCCAGTGGTGGAGGAATCATGGCTTATTTATATCATGGTGGTACAGAGATGTGAACTGGTCGACATGACTGAAAACTGGATTATTAATCCACTGTCCCAAAACTATATTATATATTACCATAACTATACATATATACACATATTGACATACGTGTTAACTTTGTTTAGAGCCTAAACAGGTGTTTCATGGCTCTAGTTGTTGGTGAACCATAGTACGTAACACCACCCACTCACTGGCACACTAGAATTTGATTCCCAGGCTGGACAAGTCCTCCACACTACACCAGTCAGAGTCCCTGGGCAAGAATCCTGTGCTGAATCTGGGCATCTTAAGCAGTTGTTCCAAATTAACTTCTTGTTGATCTCATGTATGCTACTGTTTTGGGTTCTGATGGATTATTTGTGTGTAAGAACACATTATGTACTCATAAACATGATTGTATGTGTATTCTGCTATAATGACCAAGTCTGAGCCAGTCAGCATTTCTGTACTCAAGATTAGTGTAAATGCCCTTGGGGGGCTTGGCAGAGCCCACTTGGGGTGAATCTGAGGTAAACTCAGTGGAAAACACCCAAAATTCTGCAGTAGTGCGATCGTCAGCACAAATGGCCTTGCAGGTGTTAGCGCTCTTTTTAAAAAACAAAGTCTTACAAACGACGGATATAAGCGAATACAATAGTGACAAGATTAAGGGGTAAGGGGCTTCCCATAGTATTATAAGCGGATCCAACCATAAAATATTACGATAAAAAAAATATGCGTGGGGGTAGCCACAGCTAGATAAGGACTGTATATAAGGCCCAAGAGGAGCCCCACTTTTTAGACTGCTTTTGGAGAGTGCTGGCTGTCTCAGGCTAACGCATTACATGTAGTGCCTTAGTCTTTACCTATTTTGTATACTTTATACAGAAATAAAGGTTGCACTCTGCCTTTCTATTGACTACGGAGCTGGATTCTTTTATGCACCATTTCTAAATGCTTATTAGCTGATTGGGGGATTTATAGAGAAAAAGAGCCGACAGTTCCTACTCACCTGGTGAGTTGATTCTGGTGTTTCTGGATTCTGGATATCGCTCTGAAGTGTCATATAAAGATTTTTCAGGACTTTTATTTCGAACCGTCAAGACAAATGCAAGGGTGTAACAACACATCAGTCTAAACCCACAGGGAACACAGCGATGTTAGAAGGAAAGACAAACATACCTTTTTTGAACAGGTAGGCCACATTCTCAGCCACATCGCACTGTTGTTATTACACTCCTAAAAATAAAAGTGTTACAGAGGTCTTGAGAATAGATGATGCCATAGAAGAAGCATGTATGGTACCTCTGGTCATGCTGGGTCAGGCGTGGCAGTGAAAACAAGGAAACACTTGCAGGGATGGACGACGCAAGACTTTGATGGCAAACAGGGCAACGCAACAAGAAATAACTAAATATATAACCAGCAGTGCAGCAAACTAAGGGGCAGAGCTAATTCACAACACCTACCAGTCCCAGGTGCCAGGAATAACAGAAATGATGGGGAGTTCTAGGATCGTCCCAGTGGAGAGCATGTTCACATGTGTGTTGCCAAAGGTAATCCATAACAAAATAAGCACTAGAAACAATTTCATTTATATAAAGAAATACTGATACACCAGGGAACAGATCCTTTACAGTAAGGATCTCTAACCAGCGTTTTTTTTCTTTCAGAAAAGAGAAAACTTGCAGCTCTTTCCTATCCAATCACAGAGCTGAGTTTGATACATTATCTTCTAGATTTTCACACTATAACTGTTTCTGTAGAAGATCTATAGTGCCTTATTGTACAGTTATGTACTTATGTAGTGAAGTTATGTTGCATTATACAGAGCATGTATTGTTTAATGATTACAACAAAAGGTTCATATATGCTTTACCAAAGAAAAAAAACATGCAGCTGATGAAAACATATTTTCCAGTATAAAAATCTGAGTAAAGATCTGATTGGAGGAGGAATTTATGAAAAGATCACCTCTCCAACTGTTAAGCACAGGGGTAGATTAGTCATGCTTTGGGTTTGTGTTGCAGCCAGTGACACAAAGAACATTTGACTGGTAGAGGAGGGATTCAATTTAAAATAAATCCAGCAAATTTTCAACTTCGATCAGTGCCCAAATGTGTGCCGTCAGATTTACCATGTGACATTTGCCCTTTTTCTTTAATTATTTGAAGACACAAAGTAACCTGATTCCTTTTTCATCATCTGAACTTCATCAAAAAAGACAAAACACTTGATCTCTAATATTAATTGTGGGAAAACATCTTGAAAAGATTAATGTAATATGCATTATAGTCAAAATGACATATATGGTATAATACAGCCATTTTTTACACATTAAATATGATTTACTGAATCATATCAGTGTACCTCATCTGCCAATATCATTCCTAAATCTATGGTATTGAAAGCTAAGTTACATAACTGAAGCTCGATTCCCAGAACAACAGATAAGTTGACTCTCTTATATTTAGTATAGTGCTAAATATAGAAATACAAACTAATAAATGAGACTACAGAATAATGAATGGTTTTAATATATACACACGTGGACTGAAATTGTTGGTACCCCTCGGTTAATGAAAGAAAAACCCACAATGGTCACAGAAATTACTTGAATCTGACAAAAGTAATAATAAATAAAAATTCAATGAAAATGAACAAATGAAAATATGACATTGATTTTGAACCATGATTCAACAGAATTATTTTAATTAGAGTTAATAAAGTAAACTCATGAAACAGGCCTGGACAAAAATGATGGTACCCTTAAAAATAATATGACCAAAGGGACATGTTAAATCAAGGTGTGTCCACTAACTACAATCTTGTAATCAGTGAGCCTATATATAGGGCTACAGGTAGTCACTGTGCTGTTTGGTGACATGGTGTTTACCACACTCAACATGGACCAGAGGAAGCGAAGGAAAGAGTTGTCTCAGGAGATTAGAAAGAAAATTATAGACAAGCATGTTAAAGGTAAAGGTTATAAGACCATCTCCAAGCAGCTTGATGTTCCTGTGACTACAGCTGCACATATTTTTCAGAAATGTAAGATCCATGGGACTGTTAATAATCTGGGAACTCTGAAGACTAGTCAACTAGAATGCAAATATATTCTAATGACCATAGCAAAATGCCTTGTTTCTATTGGTGGAAACAGGGCTCAGTCCATTCTGTAGCTTGTTTCTGGTTGTTTCAGCTTCATAGTGCTGTCAGTTTTCTACAGCATGTTCAGAGCTGTGCTCTGATCAGTTTCCTGCTGTTGCATTGTAGCCAGATCAAGTGATTTGACATACGTTGGAAAACCAGACATTGTGTGGGCTTGTTTTTGTTCTTTGCATTTGTTATAAATTAAATTTATAAAACATACTCAATGTAGGCAGGTGTTTTTCTAAGCATACCGTTGCTGATGAAGATGTGATGGCATTGATGATAGGTGCTGCTTTAATATTGATCATAGAATTCATCACCTTTCCTCAAGTGTCAGCCTGTAGTTTAACCCCTTAAAAAGCCAATGGCTGAAAGTGCTAATACAAACATCAATTATCAAAGAATAGCCCCACCAGTCTGTACAGACATCCCTGTAGTTACTGAGTAATACACCTTAGTGTGTGATAGGCCCTGGAGCACTGAGACTTGTGAAGTAACTGTCTTACCTTTTATGCCCAGGTCATTAAATCTTCAGGTCTGCAGTCTTCCTCAGTCCAGTTATGTCTCTTCTGGATGTTGTCTTCCTCTCTGCAGGTACATTCACAACAAACAGCATGTATATCTGTTGAAGTAGTTCTTAGGTAGTCCAGCAGGATTTATATCTCAGCTCACTTTTGATTGGCTCAGTGCTTTTAGAAAAAAACATTACCTAAAAAGGAAAATTTCCTCTAGTCTCTGTTACAGAGATATGGGTATAAAGGTAAAGGTGCATGTATTTGTCACTGTACTGTACAGCGAAATGTGTCCTCCGCATTTAACCCATCTGGTAGTGAACACACTCACACACACTTACACATGTGTTAGGGACAGTGAGTACACACACACACAGAGCGGTGGGCAGCCAACTCTAGCGCCCGGGGAGCAGAGAGGGTTAAGGGCCTTGCTCAAGGGCCCAACAGTGGCAGCTTGCCGAGCCCGGGAATCGAACCCACAACCCCCCTCACAACAACAGAACAGCTACCTGACCACAGTCATGTGTTTGGAAGTGAAGGTTTTGGTAAGCAGTGAGAATGTTTCACAGACGTCGAAGGTTACAAAGCCATTTCTGAAGCACTGGGGCTCCACCGAACTGCAATCAGAGATAAACTAAAACGAAACCGATCAGACTCTTCCCAAGAGAAGATTCCCTCCCAAATTCTTTTCAACAGCTAGGTGCACAATCATTTAGTAACTAACAAAGAACCAAAGAACAACATATAAAGACCTGCAGGCCTGTCTTGGGGTATTGGGGTATTATGAAACTGTGTGGGTTGACTAACTTTTTTGAATGGGTGCCCTAGTTTGTAAGCTAGGGATTATTGCCCTGCCCTTATTGTATCCATGTGTTATTAGTGTCTATCTCTGCCCTTCTATTATCGTTGCAAGGTGTTCATTGTTCGGTCTCTTTTTTATAGCCCTTTCTTTCAGTCTCTTTCCAGTCCTTATTGTGTCCTGTGTATTTGCTTGTGTGATTGGACAGAAATGGACAAAAATTTAACTTTTTGCCAAGGCACATCAGTTCTATGTTCACAGATGGAAAAATTAAGCATATCAAGAAAAGAACACTGTCCCTACTTTGGAACATGGAGGAGGCTCTGTTATGTTCTGGGGCTGCTTTGCTGTATCTGGCACAGGGTGTCTTGAATCTGTGCAGGGTAGAATGAAATCTCAAGACTATCAAGAGATTCTAGAGAGAAATGTGCTGCCCAGTGTCAGAAAGCTTGGTCTCAGTCACAGGTCATGGGTCTTGCAACACACAGCTAAACAGACCCAAAACACACAGCTAAAAACACCCAAAAAAGGCAAAACATTGGACTATTCTGAAGTGGCCTTCTATGAGCCCTGACCTAAATCCTATTGAGCATCTTTGGAAGGAGCTGAAACATGCCGTCTAGAAAAGGCACCCTTCAAACCTGAGAAAACTGGAGCAGTTTGCTCATGAGGAGTGGGCCAAAATGAGAGGGGCAGTGGTCTCATTGACAGTTACAGGAATCGTTTGATTGCAGTGATTGCCTCAAAAGGTTACCTTCCCAGAGTTTTTATGGTCAGGCAGAACAGTGAATGCTGATTACTTGTCCTTATCCAGCAGTGGCTTAGTCTCATATCCAGTGTTTGTGTTCCCCAGATTCCAGCATGTTTTCAGCACATCTCCAGCCTTTTGTGTTACAGCTTGGGACACTTTATTTGCTGCCTGATTTGTATTGTTGGACAACTTTGACTCTTTATATCCAAAAATCCCACCCTTCACAGCTCCATAAAGGTAAAGGTACCCCAGCTCCTACTCCTGTTCCTATCCCAGTAGCAGCTCCTGCACCCAGAACTGCTGCCTCTGCCACAGTCGCTATTGTAATCTCAGCACCAAATCATCTCTACCATGCTTACTCTCTCACTCCCACCTTCCAACTCCTGCTGTATGTTTCTTACTTCTTCATTAATGGCGTCTCCGATCTCCTCCGATCTCCTCACTACAGTTTTATTACTGTAGTGTTCGCCTTCAGATTCACTCAAGATGTTTTTTATGCTCTTCATCAACTGGGTGAGCTGAAATCTGTTTGACATTCTCTCTTCTATTCTCTCCTGCTTTGCTCTAGATGTTCTTTCTGTACACTGTAAAATTGTTCCGCCAGTATGTTAAACCATGGGGTTTTATCAGCTGGTTTTAACACCATTTGTTTAGTAATGTCTCTGATAGCCTGTTCAAAAAGGCTGAACTCCTGTAGAGCAGCAAGTGCAGCTAAAACTCCGTTCTTCTCGTTCCAGTGCTTGTTGTCGATTACGTGAACCCGACTTCCACATTTTGCAGTGAGATCTTTAAAGCCTCCTTTACAGCATCAGGCCGATTTATAAAATCATGAATTGTCACCGTCTTCTTCAGGTCATCACCATGTGTAGAAAGCAGCACCAAATTATAAAAAACATCACCACGGAAGTACTCCAGCAATTTCTCCAGTGCCTTCTGATTTTCCTCTGTGTGTCTTTCTACTTTTAACACTAAAATAAAGACGTGAGGGCCAGGTGCACACTCTACCAGACAGGATATGATCTCCTTCTTAAGATCTTTCTCTGACCTGTCGGTGTCAAAAATTCCAGGTGTGTCAATTACAACTATTCTTCTGCCATTAATTACTTTTTCCTGCCTTTTACAAATAGAGAACATTAGAGAGCATTCTGCTGCAAACACTTCCTCTCCAAGAAATGTGTTGCCAACAGAACTTTTGCCAACACCAGTTTTTCCCAGAAGGACAATCCTCAGCTCATCTTCTCCTGAAAAACAGTTACACATATATGTATATTTTACATTTCAGTATATACCTAAATAATAGAATAGTTGAAGCCCATTTGTAGATAGTTCAGTCTTAAGCATTTTACAGTTTGGTCTATTTAGCACCAAAAAGGTTTTGCTATTCCTTTGTCAGCACTGTACTAGAACATCTTTGTGCACAGTCTACAAAAACAGATTACAGGGATACAGACTGATTTCCTAACCAATCCAAACCACTGCAATAAAACTTCAGTAAAAATAATAGTGATTGGTAGATAGTTTACATCAGTTAATTGGTATTACATTACATTTACAACCTACCACCCATTGCTGTGATTTCTGTGGAGTGAGTCAATATGTTATCTCTTCTCTCAAAGTCCTCAGCCTGCAACAACAACAACAATAATAATAATTATAATAATAATAATAATAATAAATCTGCTATAGATAAAACTTTATCTGCAGGAGAACCTCACCTGGTCCATCCACATCAGCTTCAAATCCAAGAGAGCCCAGCAGTGTCTCTACTTCCTGGGGAGACATGAATGTTACTCATTCTGAAGATAAGGCTTTATATGCAAATGTTTGGGTACCCCTGGTCAAATGACACTAGTTGTTGATGTTGTAAGTATAGATGAATGAATCAAATCATTTACAGGATCTCTATTTATTTTGTTTTTGTATGATTTGTTTTGTTTGTATGTTAGTGTACTGTTTGTTTGTATGTTAGTGACATAAGAGGCTGGTTCTTTAAACATTTTCTAAAGCATTTCTCTCAGACTTTCTGACATCACAATTCTCATATTTTCCAAGATGTTCTAATATTTTCCAAGAAGGGTTTGTTTCATGTTGGTCATTTCTTCAACAGTCACTTCTAGTTCTTGTTTAATCAGTTTGATTCTGTGTTTCCTTCATTTTGCAAAGATTTAACAGAACAAGGGAAAATTAAAAATGTCTTACATCATTTTTTATTAAACTTATAAAGATATAAAGACATTAATGATGTTTTATTTTCTTAGCAAAGCTTTTCTGAATCCACCTCCTAATACATAAATGTTTGGATCTTGGTATATTAAATTTTATTTATTTTTCATCATGCAGGTGTGGTTCAGATTGGTCAAAGACAGACAACAGTAACTATGCTGTTACAATATAGTTCTGATCTAAAGTAGTGACATTTCTATTCTCTTTACGATCGACATCTGAGAGGTCTTACCTTTAGCAGGTCTCTCATATAAAGATGTTGAGGTCTGCAGTCTTTCTCGGTTGAGGGATCTCTTTTACAATGAGCTTGTTCTTCCAGTCAAGGAAGTTTTATACACTGTTTTGCATTTTATCAGTCTACACATCTCACAAACATATATTTACCACAAGCAGCATGCTGAGCGGTCATTAAGCATTCTTTCAGCACTGCTTTGATTTCAGTTCAGTCTTGATTGGCTCTGCATTTTAATAGACAATGATGTTGACTATGGGTTCTAACAAGTCAAGTCATAAGGCTTTATTGTCATTTCAAATATTTACAGAGTACACAGTAAAAACAGACAACATTCCTGCAGGATCATGGTGCAACACACACCACAGTGCAGACAGACAGTACAACACAATGCAGACAGTGCAGATTACACACAGAATACAGACGAGACAAAACAGAGTGCAGATGAGACACAGAGTGCAGATAAGACACAGAGTGCAGATGAGACAGAGTGCAGATGAGACAGAGTGCAGATGAGACAGAGTGCAGATGAGACACAGAGTGCAGATAAGACACAGAGTGCAGATGAGACAGAGTGCAGATGAGACACAGAGTGCAGACGAGACAGAGTGCAGATAAGACACAGAGTGCAGACGAGACAGAGTGCAGATAAGACACAGAGTGCAGACGAGATAAAACACAGAGTGCAGATAAGACACAGAGTGCAGACGCGATAAAACACAGAGTGCAGATGAGATAAAACACAGAGTGCTGATGAGATAAAACAGAGTGCAGATGAGACAAAACACAGAGTGCAGACGAGATAAAACACAGAGTGCAGACGAGATAAAACACAGAGTGCAGACGATACACAGAGTGCAGATGAGACAAAACACAGAGTGCAGATGAGACAAAACACAGAGTGCAGACGATACACAGAGTGCAGATGAGACAAGACACAGAGTGCAGATGAGACAAGACACAGAGTGCAGATGAGACAAAACACAGAGTGCAGACGATACACAGAGTGCAGATGAGACAAAACACAGAGTGCAGATGAGACAAGACACAGAGTGCAGATGAGACAAAACACAGAGTGCAGACGATACACAGAGTGCAGATGAGACACAGAGTGCAGACGAGACAGAGTGCAGATAAGACACAGAGTGCAGACACGATAAAACACAGAGTGCTGATGAGATAAAACAGAGTGCAGATGAGACAAAACACAGAGTGCAGACGAGATAAAACACAGAGTGCAGACGAGATAAAACACAGAGTGCAGACGATACACAGAGTGCAGATGAGACAAAACACAGAGTGCAGACGATACACAGAGTGCAGATGAGACAAGACACAGAGTGCTGATGAGACACAGAGTGCTGATAAGGCACAGAGTGCAGACGAGATAAAACACAGAGTGCTGATGAGACACAGAGTGCAGACGAGACAAGACACAGAGTGCTGATAAGACACAGAGTGCAGACGAGACAAGACACAGAGTGCTGATGAGACACAGAGTGCAGAGGAGACACAGAGTGCAGATGAGACAAACAGAGTGCAGACGAGACAAAACAGAGTGCGGATGAGACAGAGTGCAGACGAGACAAACAGAGTGCAGACGAGACACAGAGTGCAGACGAGACAAGACACAGAGTGCTGATAAGACAGAGTGCAGACGAGACAAGACACAGAGTGCTGATAAGACACAGAGTGCAGACGAGACAAGACACAGAGTGCTGATAAGACACAGAGTGCTGATGAAACACAGAGTGCTGATGAGACACAGAGTGCAGAGGAGACACAGAGTGCTGATGAGACACAGAGTGCAGACGAGACAAGACAGTGCAGACGAGACAAGACACAGTGCAGACGAGACAAGACAGTGCAGACGAGACAAGACAGTGCAGACGAGACAAGACACAGTGCAGACAAGACAAGACAGTGCAGACGAGACAAGACACAGTGCAGACGAGACAAGACAGTGCAGACGAGACAAGACACAGAGTTCAAATGAGAAACTCAATAAATAATTCAGACAGACTGAGCTTTGACTTAGATTGTAGTGCAAATAGAATGTGCATACTATGTAATTGGGATATTCTGAGTTATTGGCTGAAATACGATGCCATAACCACTACCCTTCATCTCTCTCTCTTTCTCTCTCTCTCTCTCTCACCTGGAGAAGAAGGACACTTACGCCAGAATTCTGTTCATTGACTTCATTCAACACCATCATCCCACAGTACCTCATCAAGAAGCTTGCTGGGCCTCAACAAATGGGAAGCATTTTTTGCACAAAGCATTTGCACTAATAACTTTACTACCTCACTGGACTCAGTATTTATTACACACTGCATAATTTGCACACTACCCTCAATAATTTATTATTCTCTGTCTGTACTGTGTTATGTTGTCTGTCCGCACTTGTATTGTGTTGCACTTGTGTTTTGTGTGCACTGTGTCTATGTTGCACCATGGTCCTGGAGGAACGTTGTTTCATTTCACTGTGTACTCTGTATGTAGCTGACATGACAATAAAACCCACTTGACTTGACTTGACTTGAGTGCAGATGAGATAAAACACAGAGTGCTGATGAGACACAGAGTACAGATGAGACAAGACACAGAGTGCAGACGAGACAAGACACAGAGTGCAGACGAGACAAAACACAGAGTGCAGATGAGACACAGAGTACAGATGAGACAAGACACAGAGTGCTGATGAGACACAGAGTGCAGATGAGACACAGAGTGCTGATGAGACACAGAGTGCAGACGAGACAAGACACAGAGTGCTGATGAGACACAGAGTGCAGAGGAGACACAGAGTGCTGATGAGACACAGAGTGCAGAGGAGACACAGAGTGCTGATGAGACACAGAGTGCAGACGAGACAAGACAGAGTGCAGACGAGACAAGACAGTGCAGACAAGACAAGACAGTGCAGACGAGACAAGACACAGTGCAGACAAGACAAGACAGTGCAGACGAGACAAGACACAGTGCAGACAAGACAAGACAGTGCAGACGAGACAAGACAGTGCAGACAAGACACAGTGCAGACGAGACAAGACAGTGCAGACGAGACAAGACACAGTGCAGACGAGACAAAACACAGAGTTCAAATGAGAAACTCAATAAATAATTCAGACAGACTGAGCTTTGACTTAGATTGTAGTGCAAATAGAATGTGCATACTATGTAATTGGGATATTCTGAGTTATTGGCTGAAATACGATGCCATAACCACTACCCTTCATCTCTCTCTCTTTCTCTCTCTCTCTCTCACCTGGAGAAGAAGGACACTTACGCCAGAATTCTGTTCATTGACTTCAGCTCAGCATTCAACACCATCATCCCACAGTAAGATAAGATAAGATAGTCCTTTATTAGTCCCGCAGTGGGGAAATTCTCAGTGTCACAGCAGAAAGGGATAGCAAGACACTCAGTTACAAAAATTTTAGATAAATAATTTACACCATATACACAATATAAATAAGAATTAAAAAAGCAATAACAATATTATTTACAGCAAATGACTCTTAATTGCACATGGGGGGGGGGGGATATTGCACATAGTATTCCCTGAACATGAACATGTGTGTGTAGTTAAGTGGTTGGTGTGGTGCAACAGATAACACCACTACCTGCCGCTGGGTTACAACACCATGTGGGAGACCAGGGTTTGATTCCCCTTCAATTCTGGGTGACTGTGCTGCGCTACACCAATAATAGTCCCTGGGCAAGACTCCTAACACTACATTGGCCCTCCTCTGTAATATGAGTAACCTTGTAAGTCGCTCTGGATAAGAGCGTCTGCTAAATGCCATGAATGTAATTGTAAATGTTAAGTGTGTGTGTATGTGGTCCGCTGGGAGCAGTGCTGGTTGTGCAGTCTGACGGCAGCAGGAAGGAAGGACCTGTGATACCGCTCCTTCACACACTTGGGGTGAAGCAGCCAAGCATCCATGCTGGCTGCCCAGTGCTGCCAGAGTCTCATGCATGGGGTGGGAGCTGTTCTCCAGCATGGATGTCATCCTCTTGTCTCCCACCACCTGAACTGGGTCTAAGAAGCACCCCAGGACAGAGCCGGCCCTCTTTATGAGCTTGTCCAGTCTCTTCTTATCTGTCGTCGAGATGCTACTGCCCCAGCAGACCACTCCATAAAAGATGGCAGATGCCACCACTGTGTCGAAGAACGTCCTCAGGAGCGCTCCCTGCACTCCAAAGGACCTCAATCTCCTCAGCAGGTAGAGTCTGATCTGGCCTTTCTTGTAGAGTGCAGCAGTGTTGAATGACCAGTCCAGTCTGTTGTTCAGATGAACACCCAGGTATTTATAAGAGTCCACACTCTCAATGTTCATACCCTGGATGTTCACTGATGGAGGGGGGTGTCTGCACCTGCGGAAATCCACCACCAGTTCTTTGGTCTTTCCAGCGTTTATCTGAAGGTGGTTCTGCAGACACCAGTCCACAAAGTCCTGAATAAGTTCTCTGTAATCGCTGTCCTCCTCATTGGATATGAGGCTGACGATCGCTTCAGAGAACTTCTGGAGGTGGCAGGTCGGTGAGCTGTACATGAAGTCAGCAGTGTACAGGGTGAAGAGGAAAGACTGTTCCTTGAGGGGCTCCTGTGCTGCTGACCACCAAGTCAGAGACACAGTCCTGTGCCCTCACATACTGGGGTCGGTTGTTGAGGTAGTCCAGTATCCAGTTTGACAGGTGACTGTCCACTCCACAATGTCCCAGCTTGTCCTTTAGGAGGCCTAGCTGTATGGTGTTAAAAGCACTGGAGAAATCGAAGAAGGTGATCCTCACAGTGCTGCCGGGCTTCTCCAGGTGAGAAAGAGCTCTGTGTAGAAGATAGATGACAGCATCATCCACCCCGACACCAGGCTGGTAGGCGAACTGAAGAGGGTCCATGGATGGGCTCACCAGAGGGCGGATGTGGTTGAGGACCAGCCTCTCCAGTGACTTCATCAGATGGGAAGTCAGTGTCACCGGCCTGTAGCTGTTTAGGTCCTTTGGGTGCTGTGTTTTGGGCACAGGTACCACACAAGATGTTCTTCACAGCTGTGGTACTCTTCCCAGTTCCAGGCTCAGGTTGAACATATGCTCAACTACCCTGCACAGCTGATCAGCGCAGGACTTGAGGAGCCTGGCACTGATTCCATCAGGACCTGTAGCTTTCTTAGGCTTGATCTTCCTCAGCTCATTTCTCACCTGGGTTGTTGTGAAGGACAGGTTGGAGCAGGGGGGCTGGGTGCTGGAATGTGTGAATGGGTGGTTGATGCTGCCAGACGATGAGCCATTAGGGGATGATGATGATGATTGTGAGCCAAAAGTTCTGAGAGAAGAAGGAGAAGGGGGAGGGCAGCATGATGGTAGTGCTGCTGAGTGGGGATACAGCAGGGGTGTCTGTGTGGGGGCAGGGCTAGGTGATTGATCAAATCTGTTGAAAAATAGATTGAGATCATTCACCCACTTATGGTCCCCCGCCACCTGGGACCTCCGCGGCGCCATCTTGGAATCTCATCAAGAAGCTTGCTGAGCCTCAACAAAGTAGAGAAGTGAGGCTAAAAAGGCTAAAATCTGATGCTAGCTGAACAGGTAAAGCACAACTCAGAAGACGATTGGCTGGAGGAAGCTCTGCTGTCAGTATCTTCAAAACAGCTGCATGTCTTGGTAAAATCAATGAAGACAGATGGATGATGGCTACACTAGCAAGACTAAAAGCTTACCCCAGCAGAACTTTCTAGGTGGTAATGGACGCAAATATTAAGAATAGATGCAGCAAGTCAAGCATTTTATCCTGCTCCAGACATAAAAAGATCTTTATCACTTTTTAATCTGTACAGACAGATTTTTGTCACGTCACAGTTTGTATATTTTCCAAGGAGGGTTTGTTTCCTGTTGGCTGTATCTCTAACAATCAATTCTAGTTCTTGTTTAATTAGTTTGATTCTGTGTTTCCTCCATTTTAACACAGACATATCAGAATAACAGAAAATTCAAAATGTTGAATCTGTTTTAATAAACTTTGTTACAAATGGTCACATGAGACAAAATTGGAAACCTTTAAGAAAATCCCAAGTAAATAATTTAGACTTCAAGGGAATATATTTTTTAAAGAATTGTGTGCAGTCAGTGTTTGTATGGGGTGATTTTACAATCTCTTCAACTCATTACAACTATCCTGAACAACAAATATCCTGAGACTGAGTATCCTGAGACTGTTTTAGCTAGACAAGCCCAACACCAATATGAGTCCATGAGTAAGACTCCCAACTCTACATTCCTTCTCCTGTGTAAAATGAATCACATGTAAGTCATGTACATTTTTAAAGGAACGTATTAACAGGTTTGATGTATTTTGGAAACAAGTCTTGTGAAAGTCTCAGCTTCAATGAGCAAAGGTATGTTTGAGGAAATGTGAAGAAAGAACACCACTCCAACTGTTAAAAAAGCTTTAAGTTTGTGCAGACAGTGACACATTAAATATTTCACTAGTAGAGGGACGAATGGATTGCACTGAATACCAGCAAATTCTGGAATCAGGAAGAGTGTAAATCTTTTGCATGCTTCTTTGTAACCTTCTGTTTGACCACTTAAAATTCTCCATCACCAAAACCCTTTAATAAAAAACATTTGTTTAAACATCATTTTTCCAAAATTATTATGTAGAATATATATCTGGTTGTATATTTCAAAAACTGTTGTTCTTACTTAAATGATAAAATACAGTCAATGTTGTACTTTTTATTATATTATTTAATGCATCATATCAGCATGCCTGCCACATTCCAACCTTATTTTAATTAAACTGTAATAAATCAAATGAAATCACTGATAAAATAATACACTTTTAGATCAAATAGAGCAGGGACAGAAAATCTACACAGTAATAATGCTGAATATATGAATCTGAATGAATAAACAAGAGTATTTTGTCAATTTAGAAGACCATGACAGTAGAATATACATCACCAGATCCAACTTATTATTCATATGCATTCACTCATTAAATCAATAAATGAAAAATGGCAGATTGAGAGATTGATGATTGTATAGGACAAGCAAAAGGACAGATCTACTCTTGCACCTTAACCTTTAGCAGATCACTTAAAAATAACAGTATATTTTCATATGGATAAAGTGTGAGTGATTGAAGTGTACAGTGTCCAGAATCAAGAACTCCTTTATCGAGATACTTAATTTCATGCTTGGTTATATCTTCAAATCTTTACACATCTTACAAAATACAAAATTATGACAATGGCAAAAAAAGAAACCCAACCTTGTATCTCCATGCTTGTTGTTTTGGAGCTTCTAAGGTAATTTAAAACAATATCTTGTACATTGTATCAGTATTTGATGATAAATGAACCAGGTTAAATACTCCAAAATGACTTGAAATAAACTCTTTTTACTTTGACTTCTTTATAGCTAAGAATGTTACTTTTACTGTAAATTTGCTGTTTTAAAGCTACAAGGTTCTTTTCCAATAGTATCGATATGCATTTACAATGAATGTTTCAACAAGGTGTTTGACCAGCATGATTATCATGACCAATCTGGACAAATAGCTCCTACCAAATTGACCAACTAGGATGACCTGCTTCACGAACAGCAAGTTGGTGATGCTGATATACCAGCTAGTCCATCAAACACACATTAAAACATACTCACTGGTAAAGAGCTAAGCTGGTAGTTTAACTAGTTCGTTTAATCAACCAGACGGTTATAATCGTCTCCAGTGTTTGTGTTCCCCAGATTCCAGCATGTTTTCAGCACATCTCCAGCCTTTTGTGTTACAGCTTGGGACACATTCTTTGCCACCTCTCCTGGATTGTCTGATGACTTTGACTCTTTATAGCCAGAAACCCCACCCTTCACAGCTCCATATAGTAAAAGTACCCCCGCTCCTACTCCTGCTCCTATCCCAGTAGCAGCTCCTGCACCCAGCACTGCTGCCTCTGCCACAGTAGCTATTGTAATCTCAGCACCAACCCCTGCTACAACACCAGCACCTGCAGCAATACCTGCTCCTACATCTGCTGTCTGTACTGGTGGACCTCCAGCCTGTGGAGTTAGCTTTCTGCATCCTGCTCTTATAAGACCTGCTATTAACACAAAGGGTGCTGCTAGTCCAACTCCCACCCCCAGCAAAGCTCCAAGTAATGTTCCTACTGCGACACCAGCTAACTGTCTCCCCAGCTTGTTTCTCACTCTTTCTATTGCTCTTCTCCTGATCTCCACCATGCTTACTCTCTCACTCCCACCTTCCAACTCCTGCTGTATGTTTCTTACTTCTTCATTAATGGTGTCTCCGATCTCCTCTAAGGTTTTATTACTGTAGTGTTCCCCTTCCGATTCACTCAAGATGTTTTTTATGCTCTTCATCAACTGGGTGAGCTGAAATCTGTTAGTTCGGTAGTCTCTCATGCTGATCTCGTCACTTTGACATTCTGCCTCTACACTGTGAACTTGTTCAGGCAATGCTTTAAACCATGGGGTTTCTTTAGTCATTTGTTTAGCAATGTTTCTGAGAATGTATTCAGGAATGTTTAGCTGCCTTAGTCTGGCTAACAGAGCTGAATCACTGCTCTTCTCGTTCCAGTGCTTGTTGTCGAAAACATGAACCCGACCTCCACATCTCTCAGAGACATCCTTCAAGGTGTATTTCCCACTCTTCTTTTTTCCCCCACCCAGATCATTTATGAAGTCCCTGACTGTCATGTTGTCTTCTAGGTTATCACCATGGGTGAAGAGCATGATCAAATAAGGGAACATATTATCAGTGAAGTACTCCAGCAATTTCTCCAATACTTTCTGGTTTTCCTCTGTGTGTCTTTCTACTTTTAACACTAAAATAAAGACGTGAGGGCCAGGTGCACACTCTACCAGACAGGATATGATCTCCTTCTTAAGATCTTTCTCTGACCTGTCAGTATCAAAAATTCCAGGTGTGTCAATTACAACTATTCTTTTGCCATTGATGACTCTTTCTGCTCTTTCACAAATGTGTGTTCCGCTTTTTAGAGAACATTGTGCTTTAAACACTTCCTCTCCAAGAATTGTGTTGCCAACAGAACTTTTGCCAACTCCCGTTTTTCCCAGAAGGACAATCCTCAGCTCATCTTCTCCTGAAAAACAGTTACACATATATGTATATTTTACATTTCAGTATATACCTAAATAATAGAATAGTTGAAGCCCATTTGTAGATAGTTCAGTCTTAAGCATTTTACAGTTTGGTCTATTTAGCACCAAAAAGGTTTTGCTATTCCTTTGTCAGCACTGTACTAGAACATCTTTGTGCACAGTCTACAAAAACAGATTACAGGGATACAGACTGATTTCCCAACCAATCCAAACCACTGCAATAAAACTTCAGTAAAAATAATAGGAATGTTATTGATTACCATATATTTAAGCAGAAGAATAATGTTACTGTTGTCTTTTTATCCAGTCACTCCTTCTGCATGGTTTTGAGCTATGCATGTGTGTAAGTCAATCTGAAATAATACACTGCAAGCTTGGGCTCTTTAAAGGCAGCACTAGCCCTTTAACCCGCTACAAATGATGCCATGGTGCAAAATAACAGAAAGAGTTCATCAATAATAGTGATTGTTAGATAGTTTACATCAGTTAATTGGTATTACATTACATTTACAACCTACCACTCATTGCTGTGATTTCTGTGGAGTGAGTCAATATGTTATCTCTTCTCTCAAAGTCCTCAGCCTGCAACAATAATAATAATAATAATAATAATAATAATAATAATCATCATCATCATCATCATCATCATCATAACAATAAACCAAAATCTGCTATTGATAAAACTTTATCTGCAGGAGAACCTCACCTTTTTGACTCTTTATAGCCAGAAACCCCACCCTTCACAGCTCCATATAGTAAAAGTACCCCCGCTCCTACTCCTGCTCCTATCCCAGTAGCAGCTCCTGCACCCAGCACTGCTGCCTCTGCCACAGTAGCTATTGTAATCTCAGCACCAACCCCTGCTACAACACCAGCACCTGCAGCAATACCTGCTTCTACATCTGCTGTCTGTACTGGTGGACCTCCAGCCTGTGGAGTTAGCTTTCTGCATCCTGCTCTTATAAGACCTGCTATTAACACAAAGGGTGCTGCTAGTCCAACTCCCACCCCCAGCAAAGCTCCAAGTAATGTTCCTACTGTTACACCAGCTAACTGTCTCCCCAGCTTGTTTCTCACTCTTTCTATTGCTCTTCTCCTGATCTCCACCATGCTTACTCTCTCACTACCACCTTCCAACTCCTGCTGTATGTTTCTTACTTCTTCATTAATGGCGTCTCCGATCTCCTCTAAGGTTTTATTACTGTAGTGTTCCCCTTCCGATTCACTCAAGATGTTTTTTATGCTCTTCATCAACTGGGTGAGCTGAAATCTGTTAGTTCGGTAGTCTCTCATGCTGATCTCGTCACTTTGACATTCTGCCTCTACACTGTGAACTTGTTCAGGCAATGCTTTAAACCATGGGGTTTCTTTAGTCATTTGTTTAGCAATGTTTCTGAGAATGTATTCAGGAATGTTTAGCTGCCTTAGTCTGGCTAACAGAGCTGAATCACTGCTCTTCTCGTTCCAGTGCTTGTTGTCGAAAACATGAACCCGACCTCCACATCTCTCAGAGACATCCTTCAAGGTGTATTTCCCACTCTTCTTTTTTCCCCCATCCAGATCATTTATGAAGTCCCTGACTGTCATGTTGTCTTCTAGGTTATCACCATGGGTGAAGAGCATGATCAAATAAGGGAACATATTATCAGTGAAGTACTCCAGCAATTTCTCCAATACTTTCTGGTTTTCCTCTGTGTGTCTTTCTACTTTTAACACTAAAATAAAGATGTGAGGGCCAGGTGCACACTCTACCAGACAGGATATGATCTCCTTCTTAAGATCTTTCTCTGACCTGTCAGTATCAAAAATTCCAGGTGTGTCAATTACAACTATTCTTTTGCCATTGATGACTCTTTCTGCTCTTTCACAAATGTGTGTTCCGCTTTTTAGAGAACATTGTGCTTTAAACACTTCCTCTCCAAGAATTGTGTTGCCAACAGAACTTTTGCCAACTCCTGTTTTTCCCAGCAGCACAATCCTCAGCTCATCTTTTCCTGAAAAACAGTTAAACATCTCTCTTCAAAAGGTTCTTCAAGGTTGCAGTTGCAGTTGCAAGAAACTAAGTGAACATTATTATTATAACATATTTATTATTACCACTTAAAATAGAGTAATATGCTGAACATCAGCAGTCAGCAGTAGCCTAGAAATGTATTGAAATCCATGTAAAACATATTTTTCAAAACAGTGAACCAAAGAAAGGGCTGTTTATCTATACATTATTCAACAGTGCAAATTAAGAGCTTGTGTATAATTATTATTAGGTTGATTAAATTAACTAATTTTATTATTATTGGCTATATTCTTCACAAAGGTATCATGTTTTAAAACTTTTATATTGTTTTCTCGATTTTAACACCTACCATCCATGTCTGTGATTCCTGTGGAGAGTTGATGCATTGTGGCTTCCCTGAAAGTCTTCAGCCTGTAATGATAATATTCAGCATCATCATAATCTAGAATCCAGTCCATTGTAAAGCAATATGCTAACATCAGGAGTAATGATACTTTTAGACTCTTTAGGAAATAAATAAACAACATCTAAAAATTCCAAAATCTGAAAACTGATGAAATATCAGTTTACTGAAAGCTCACATTTTTTTAGTTTAAATGTATTTATCCAAATTATGTTTAATACCATTTATGACAGGCCTATTTTTAGTGCTGACATTTGTTTTTTGATAAACTGAGGGGAGCTTTGCATGACTAGGGGTGATTTCTCAGAAACCATGTTCTTTCTTACTCATCATGTAGGTGTGGCTAACGTATGTTAATAATCCAGGAACTCTGAAAAACGATCAACTGCTAGAATGCAAATGTATTCTAATGACCATAGAAAGATACCTTATTTCTATTGGTGGAAACAGGGTTCAGTCCGTTCTGTAGCTTGTTTCTAGGGTAAAAACTCTAATCATGGTTTCTTCAGCTTCAAGGCTTTCATAGTGCTGTCAGTTTTCCACCAGATGCTCAGAGCTGCGCTTAGATCGGTTTCTTGCTGTTGCATTGTGGTTAGATCAACCAATCTCAAATTCAATACGGGAAGATTTGGAAAAAACAATTATGTAGGATTGTATTTGTTCCTTGAATTACATTATTGATAAATAATAAATGTAATTAAATAAATGTTTTTACATGATTATGTAATTGTAATGGAGCCTCACTGTATTGCTCATGAATAATCCATGTATGTGAAGTTGCCCCTGTGTCTAAGAGACATATTCAATGTAGGCAGGTGTTTTTCTAAGCATACCGTTGCTGATGAAGATGTGATGGCATTGATGATAGGGGCTGCTTTAATATTGATCATAGAATTCATCACCTTTCCTCAAGTGTCAGCCTGTAGTTTAACCCCTTAAAAAGCCAATGGCTGAAAGTGCTAATACAAACATCAATTATCAAAGAATAGCCCCACCAGTCTGTACAGACATCCCTGTAGTTACTGAGTAATACACCTTAGTGTGTGATAGGCCCTGGAGCACTGAGACTTGTGAAGTAACTGTCTTACCTTTTTTACCCAGGTCATTAAATCTGCAGGTCTGCAGTCTTCCTCAGTCCAGTTATGTCTCTTCTGGATGTTGTCTTCCTCTCTGCAGGTACATTCACAACAAACAGCATGTATATCTGTTAAAGTAGTTCTTAGGTAGTCCAGCATGATTTATATCTCAGCTCACTTCTGATTGGCTCAGTGCTTTTAGAACAACATTACCTAAAAAGGAAAATGTCCTCTAGTCTCTGTTACAGAGATATGGGTATGTTACACAAACAAACAGATCTGGGGTTTTATCAGAGAAGAAGCAAAGAAACCAACAACCCAACCCCCCTCACAACAACACAGCAGCTACCTGACCACAGTCACTTCCTGACCACATGAAAGTGAAGGTTTTGGTAAGCAGTGAGAATGTCTCACAGATGTCGAAGGTTTCAAAGCCATTTCTGACGCATTGGAGCCCAACCAAACTGCAACCAGAGATAAGCTAAAACGAAACCGATCAGACTCTTCCCAAGAGATGTTTCCCTCACAAATTCTTTCCAACAGCTAGGTGCCCAATAATTTAGTAACTAACAAAGAACCCAAAAACAATATCTAAAGACCTGCAGGCCTTTCTTGCTCAGCTAAGGCCAGAGTTCATGACTCAACCATTAGAGAAATACACTGGCAATAAATGGAATCATTGACAGAATGGTCTGAGTTCAGGATCAGTGTGTTCTAAGTAGATAAGTGGAGCTTTTTGACCAAAATATACCCCTTCAAAGTTCAAAGCCGGTGGTCTGGGACAGCTTTATGTCATTGAGGGAACTGTAAATTCTGCTCTGTATCTCACAGTCTTTAAGAGAATGTCAGGTATTAGAAACATCTAGATGCTTGATTCTTGATGTTTGTCTTTGATACATCTTAAAAGATGGTGAATCAAGCCAAGCCAACCCATACTTGAATCTTGAATGACTCTGATTGGGTGTTGAACATTGCCATCAGGCAAGGAGGAACAAAACTGTTTTCGAGCACCTGGGTGACCTCTCTACAGAAACAATATTCGAGTTGTCTGGATGTTGTAAAGGAGAAATGTATATGAATAATAACTGGTCATCCACAACCACGCTGATGGATTGACCAGGGGGTTCTCAAAGATCCTCATGGCCTGTAGTTCTGTCTACGCTATTAAAAATAAAGGTGCTACAAACGGTTCTTTGAGTGATGGCACAGAGAAATCATTCTCATTCAAGCAGTGCCTACTTCTTGGTCAGAGTCAAAGAAGGTGATGAGTGGAAGACGGCGTTCATCACCCCATCTGGGCACAACGAGAACCTCGTCATGCCATTCGGTTTGATGAACGCGCCCCCTGTCTTCCAACGGTACATCAACAAGATCCTTAGGGAGGCTTTGTACAGGTACGTTTTTGTCTATTTGGATGACATTCTCATCTTTAGTAAGTCCATAGACAAACACATCACCCATGTTCGGCCTGTTCTCCATTTGCTCCTGGAGAACCACCTGTTCATTAAACTGGAGAAATCACAGTTCCATGCGCGGACAATCTCCTTTTTGTGCTTTGTCGTGACCCACAACACTTGGAAAACTGGCCCAGGCCAACCTCCATATGCCTAGTCTTGCGCTTCCTGGGTTTTGCGAACTTCTTCCGACGGTTCGTTAGGAATTTTGGCTCGGTGGCAGCCCCTTTGACCACGATGAAGACCTTGGGAAAACTTGTCTGGTCCATAGAAGCCCAGGTAGTGTTCGACACCCTAAGGCACCTGTTGACTACGGCCCCAGTTCTCCAGTTGCCTGACCCGGAACTGCCATTCATCATCTGTGGACGTCTCTGAGGTAGGTGTGGGGGCAGTCCTCTCCCAGCAGTCTGGCCCTGGCCAGAAGCTGCACCCCTGTGCCTACTTCTCCTATCACCTCAACCCTGCTGAACGAAATTCTGATGTGGGTGACCATGAATTACTGGCGGTCAAGCTTGCGCTAGAGGAGTGGAGACACTGGCTTAAGGGAGCAAAACATCCCTTTCTGGTCTGGATGGAGCCCAAGAATTTGGCCTACATCCAGCAGGCCAAACATCTTAATCCACACCAGGCCAGGTGGGGATTGTGCTTCACTTGGTTCGATTTCGTACTATCGTTCCGACTGGGCTCGAAGAACATCAAGCCTGATGCTCCCTCTCGTCAGTGGGAACCTCCTCTTCTATTGAACATGCCCACCACCATAGTCCCCAAAACTCGGATCGTGGCACCTATCCAAATCAAATTAAATCAAATTTTATTTGTCACATACATAGTAATACACAGAATGACTTGCAGTGAAATGCTTTTTTGACAGTCTGCCCACATCAAAGCTATTCAATAAAGATTTAAATTTAAACTTAAACTAAACCTTAACTTAATGAAATAAAGTGTAAAAGTGCAAAAAATAAAAAATAAAAAATAAATAAAATAAGCTACATTTAAGTTAAATTTAAGTTAAAAAATATGAAAAAATAGAAATATAGAAATATAAGAAGCAAAAATATACAGATGGAATAGTGCGTGTCTGTGTGTATGTATGTATATATATATATATATGTGTGTGTGTGTGTGTGTGTACATATGTATCTGTATGTGAGTGTATGTATGAGTTAAAAATAAATATTTTCGTTATTGTCCGTAGTGAGTTGTCCGTGAGCCATAGTTGTGTATTGTAGTGAGTGAGGGTCCAGTTTGTGTATGTAGATATTTTAATTTAGTGTCCTAGTCCCTGTCCCCATTCAGGGCACGGATGGCTTGTGGAAAGAAGCTCCTCCTCATTCTCTCTGCGTTAGCCTTCAGGGTTCTTAAGCGTTTCCACGAGGGCAACAGAGAAAACAGTCCATTGTTGGGATGACTGGGGTCCTTCACAATCTTCTTGGCCTTGGTCCAACACCGCTTCTTGTAGATGGACTGCAGGTCAGGAAACTCCATCCTAGTGATTCGCTCTGCTGAACGTCTCACTCGTCGTAGCGCTTGCCTGTCCTGCTTGGTGCTGTTCCCAAACCAGACTGTGATGGTCCCCGTGATGCTCTCGATGGTGCAGGAGTAGAAGGATCGTAGTACCTTGGAGGGCAGTCTGAAGTCCTTCAGTCGTCTCAGGTGGTATAGGCACTGACGAGCCTTCTTTGTTATGGTGTTGATGTGGCAACTCCATGACAGGTCCTGAGAGATGGTCACTCCAAGGTATTTGAAGCTTTCTACCCTATCCACTGCCGTTCCACTGATGTGGACAGGTTGATAGCTCCTCTGCTGTTTCCTGCTAAAGTCCACAATCAGCTCCTTCGTTTTGCTGGCATCTAGCTGGAGATTATTATCCTGGCACCAGTTCTCCAGGGTTCTAATCTCTTCCAGGTAGGCCTTCTCGTTATTTCCTGAGATCAGGCCCACCACAACTGTGTCGTCAGCAAACTTAATGATGTTGGTGGAGCTGGAAGTGGCTTTTCCAATGGGGACTAGAGGACGTGGTCAAGCAGGCTCACCTCACTGAACCTGACCCGGGCGGTGGCCCCCCCCGGATCGACTTTACGTACCCGGGCCTGTGAGGGAACAGATGCTTCAGTGGGGCCATGCATTCTTCCAGGCAGCACACCCAGGGACTACACGCACGCTCGAGCTTCTGCGACTGCGATTCGGGTGGCCAAGCATGGAAGGAGATGTGCATGCTCATGTAGCTTCCTGTTTGGTGTGCTCTCAATGTAAAGACCCCAGAATCAGGCCAACTGGTCTACTGTTCCCACTGGCTGTTCCCACGCATCCTTGGTCCCACCTATCCCTTGACTTTATAACGGGATTGCTCCGGTCGCGTGGCAACACTGTGATTCTAGTCATTGTGGACAGGTTCTCCAAGGCTGGCTGCTTTGTGGCTCTCCCAAAGCTGCCATCAGCTAAGGAGACATCGGATCTAGTGCTCAACCAAGTGCTCTGGGTTCACAGACTCCCCTCTGACATTGTGTCAGACCGTGGGCCCCAATTCACCAGCCGGTTCTGGGGTGCATTTTGCCGACTGTTGGGGCGGAGGCCAGCCTCACATCTGGCTTCCACCCCCAGTCTAATGGCCTCCTCCTCCCCGTCTTCCTGGTCGGACCAACTGATTTGAGCAGAGTACGCACATAACACCCTCTGGCACTCGTCCCTGGGAATGTCACCCTTTGAGTGCCAGTATGCTCCGCCCATGTTCCCAGGACAGGAGGCAGGAACTGGGGTCCGGTCGGCTGAGCAAATGGTCAGGCGCAGTCGGAGAACCTGGCAGAAAGCCCGCAGTAGCTATGCAGACAGGAGGCATCCTTGGCATCAGGTTTGGCTTTCGGCTAAAGATCTGCCTTTGCGTGGTGCTCCTCGCAAGTTGGCACCTCGTTATATCAGACCATTCCAGATCCTTCACCGGGTCAATCCTGTTGCCTACCCCCTTGCCCTTCGATGCGTGTTAACCCCACCTTCCATGTGTCCCACATCAAGCCCGTCTTGTGTTCCATGGGTCCTGCTGATCTGCCGGGCTTGCGTACAGTTGGCGGTGCGCCGGCCTACACTGTCAGGCGCCTTCTGGATGTCCGTCAGGTCCAGGACAGGCTCCAGTATCTAGTGGACTGGGAGGGTTATGGCCCAGAGGAACGGTCCTGGGTGCCCTCCTGCCATATTCTGGACCCCGAGCTCATGCGGGCATTTCGTCAGGACCGTGCAGCTGGGTTGGGGACGTCAGGTGCTGCCTTTTGGGGGGGAAGTCCTGTAAGGGGTAGCTCTAGGGCCAGGCCTCCTCCTGCCACCAGGGGGAGGCCCAGAGTCACGACAGCCAGTAATTAGGCCCGATTTACAACACCTGGGCAGTAGGCTATTCAAGCACTCAGATTCAGTTGCCCCACTGCTGGATCTTTGACTCTGGTTGAGTGCTTGTATTAGACACATTTACGAGTAGAAGACTGAGTGGGTGTCACTCTCCTTCATATGTTTCTCCTGTGTTTGTTTTCTGTCTGTCTGAACCCCAAGTTTTCCCCTCAAGTTCCCTTTGTCTGTGCAGTGTGTGTGTGTGTGTGTGTGTGTGTGTGTGTGTGTGTTTGCACACATAGACTCATTTAGCAGAGGAAGGCAGGAGTGTCTGCCTTCCCTGTAACTCTTCAGTTCACTTGTTTCCTTTGGGAGATCCTTTGCCTTTAGTTTTCATTTCCTCAAGGTTTTTCGAGGTAGCCAGCTTTCTCCCCTGGCATCCTTTGTTTGTCTTTTCTGCCTTTTCCCTGTGTTGGACGCAACGTTTGCTTTGTTTCATTTGTTGGCCACTTTCATAACTGCGGCAGGGCGTCGGTCTTGTGATGCGGTGGCCTGGGTTCAAGTCTCGGGTGGAAGTGCCCTGCACTTGGGGTCATTGGTAGCGTGATCGTGGTAGCTCACTAAGTAGCACGCCGGCCAACACAACAGCCTGCCGTCAAACCCCGCTGTAGGTGAGCACCACATTACAGAAACTCATCTGTTTAGTTTAGCTTTTGGTAAGTAATGTTTCTTCTTAGATGAAGGTTGCAGATCCAGAGGTTCATGAACCCAGGGAACTGTGGTAAACTAAGATGTTGGTGCTGTTGTCTCAAGGCTTGTACGCAATCACTCAGGTTTGTGGACAATAGAGCAGATGGACACCAGTGTCTCACCATTATATATGTGTGACATTATATAAACCTTTTACCATTTTACCATTTACCTACTACCATTAAGCAGTTATTATGATTAGGTGGTATTACTGGTTGCTGGTGGTGTTGTAGTTACACTGTAGGCTTAGAAGGTGTGATGTGCTGAATCTGGACATCAAAAGCAGCAGTTCCTAATTCAATTCTTGTTATAAATAAATAGGCACAATAAAATAAATTGATTTCGTCTTTATCATTAGGGCTATATCAAAGTAGGCAAACATTTGGCCCCAAATTAATATGTAGCATACAGTTTGAACTTGAAACATTTCATCTTTATTATTTGGAATAGGTAATACAGCCATTGTTATCCTTACATCCAATAATTTACAGAAATCATGTATAATGTGTATCAGTCCTCCTGTCACCTATCAACAGAACTCCAAAATCTACTTTATTAAAAGAAAATTATATAATTGAAGCTCATGTTCAGAACAAACAGACCAGTTAACTCACAGAGACAGAAAACCAGAACCTGTAAGTTTATAGCGCTAAATATATTAATATAAAGAAATGAAACTACAGAAAAATGGATGATTTTAAACCTATATTAATATGTTGAGAAATTATATGTAGAGATATAAATTCACACATTAAACCAATAAATCTCAAATGACTGATTTTATAGAATGGTGATTTTAAAGTGTAATATATTATATATTAAAAACTAACCTGCACACAAACTATTAGCAAATAATACAATTAATACAAAATTAGGATTAAAGGCATGTAACATTGTCACTGTTACAAAATATTAAGTCAAGTGTACCATTGTTTCTGTCCAGGCCTGTTTCATGAGTTTATTTTTTAAAATAATTCTGTTATGGTTTAAAATCAATGTCAGATTTTCATTTGTATATTTTCATCTGATTTTTATTTATTATTACTTTTGTCAGATTCAAGTTATTTCTGTGACCATTGTGGGTTTTTCTTTTATTAACCAAGGGGTACCAACAATTTTGTCCACGTGTGTACCTTCCCAGATGTCTTTATGTTCAGGCAGGACTGTGAATGCTGATTACTTGTCCTTATCCAGCAGTGGCTTAGCTTCATCTCCAGTGTTTGTGTTCCCCAGATTCCAGCATGTTTTCAGCACATCTCCAGCCTTTTGTGTTACAGCTTGGGACACATTCTTTGCCACCTCTCCTGGATTGTCTGATGTCTTTGACTCTTTATAGCCAGAAACCCCACCCTTCACAGCTCCATATAGTAAAAGTACCCCCGCTCCTACTCCTGCTCCTATCCCAGTAGCAGCTCCTGCACCCAGCACTGCTGCCTCTGCCACAGTAGCTATTGTAATCTCAGCACCAACCCCTGCTACAACACCAGCACCTGCAGCAATACCTGCTCCTACATCTGCTGTCTGTACTGGTGGACCTCTAGCCTGTGGACTTTGCTGAGTTAGCTTTCTGTATCCTGCTCTTATAAGACCTGCTACTAACACCAAGGGTGCTGCTAGTCCAACTCCCACCCCCAGCAAAGCTCCAAGTAATGTTCCTACTGTTACACCAGCTAACTGTCTCCCCAGCTTGTTTCTCACTCTCTTTATTGCTCTTCTTCTGATCACATCTGGATCCACTGGCTGAGTCTCAACTGTGCTTCCCCCCACTCTCTCAACACTCATCTCATGTTGTATGTAATTAATTTCTTCATTAATGATTAGTTCGATCTCGTCTAAGGCTTCGTTTCTGTAGTGTTGGCCATTATTTTCACTCAAGATGTTTTTAACGCTCTTCATTAACTGAGTGAGCTGAAACTGGTTACTTTTGTATTCTCTCCTCCTTTTCTCCTCACTCTGATTTTGATACTCTGCCTCTGCATTGTCAGCATGATCTGATAATACACTAAACCATGGAGCGGTGTTAGTTTGTGGTTCAGTTCTGGGCAGCATTTCAAGAATTTGATTAAGGGTCTGTGTAGAAATGTTAAGCTTTTGTACCTCAGCCCGTACAGCTGTAACACTGCTGCTCCAGTGCTTGTTGTCTAGGACATGAACCCGATTTGCACAGCTCTCAGTGAGCATTTTTAAGTTTTGGCAGTTTTCCCCATCAACATCAGACCCATTTATGAAGTCATGAATTGTCATGTTTTCTTCAAGATCATTACCATGTGTAAAAAGCAGCACCACATGATCAAGAACATCACCTTTGAAGTACTCTAGAAAGTTCTCCAATGCTTTCTGGTTTTCCTCTGTGTGTCTTTCTACTTTTAACACTAAAATAAAGACGTGAGGGCCAGGTGCACACTCTACCAGACTGGATATGATCTCCTTCTTAAGAGCTTCCTCTGACCTGTCGGTGTCAAAAAATCCAGGTGTATCAATTACAACTATTCTTCTGCCATTGATGACTCTTTCTGCTCTTTGACAAATGTGAGTTTCACTTCCTATTGCACATTTTGCTTTAAACACTTTCTCTCCAAGAATTGTGTTGCCAACAGAACTTTTGCCAACTCCTGTTTTTCCCAGCAGCACAATCCTCAGCTCATCTTCTCCTGAAAAACAGTTAAACATCTCTCTTCAAAAGGTTCTTCAAGGTTGCAGTTGCAGTTGCAAGAAACTAAGTGAACATTGTGGAATGACCTGAATTTCTGTAATGAAATGCTTGGAAGACAACGTAGGGTCCTCCAATCCTGCATTGCCATCCGCTATACTGGGGCCCTTCCTCACGCCCCCTGCCACTTCGGCAGTAGGGCTTGCGCCAGACACACTGCTTGCATCTGCTGCTTACCCGGCCCCCTCGCAGCGCTGCCGCCGGCTAACCCTAAGGGCAGACCAGGCTGGCTTCCCGGGAGAGGCTGCTGGCCTCTTGGACTACTTTGCCTGGGCGTACCCGAGATTATGACCTGGACTGGACTGCCCTACAAGCTATTTTAAGTGCTGGCATAGGCATGGTTTCTATACTGGGTATCGAACCAGTGCCATAGTCAGCTGGACCACTCGCAGGACTGAGTGTTTGCAGGGAGGACTGGTTTAGAGCATCTCCTCAACATTGTGTCAGAGATCGACTTTTCTGGTATTACATAGAACCCTTTATTACCCCTTAAAATAGAGTAACATGCTGAACATCAGCAGTAGCCTAGAAATGTATTGAAATCCATGTAAAACATATTTTTCAAAACAGTGAATCAAAGAAAGGGCTGTTTATCTATACATTATTCAACAGTGCAAATTAAGAGCTTGTGTATAATTATTATTAGGTTGATTAAATTAACTAATTTCATTATTATTGGCTATATTCTTCACAAAGGTATCATGTTTTAAAACTTTTATATTGTTTTCTCGATTTTAACACCTACCATGCATGTCTGTGATTCCTGTGGAGAGTTGATGCATTGTGGCTTCCCTGAAAGTCTTCAGCCTGTAATGATAATACTGAGCATCATCATAATCTAGAATCCAGTCCATTGTAAAGCACAAGGAGTAACACCAGGATACTCTTGTCTAAAAGTATATAAATGGACAATGTCTATAAATTGTATTATAAATGTAATATAAATGTATTTTTCTTAATTATGTTTAATACCATTTATGACAGGCCTATTTTTAGTGCTGACATTTGTTTTTTGATAAACTGAGGGGAGCTTTGCATGACTAGGGGTGATTTCTCAGAAACCATGTTCTTTCTTACTCATCATGTAGGTGTGGCTAACGTATGTTAATAATCCAGGAACTCTGAAAAACGATCAACTGCTAGAATGCAAATGTATTCTAATGACCATAGAAAGATACCTTATTTCTATTGGTGGAAACAGGGTTCAGTCCGTTCTGTAGCTTGTTTCTAGGGTAAAAACTCTAATCATGGTTTCTTCAGCTTCAAGGCTTTCATAGTGCTGTCAGTTTTCCACCAGATGCTCAGAGCTGCGCTTAGATCGGTTTCTTGCTGTTGCATTGTGGTTAGATCAACCAATCTCAAATTCAATACGGGAAGATTTGGAAAAAACAATTATGTAGGATTGTATTTGTTCCTTGAATTACATTATTGATAAATAATAAATGTAATTAAATAAATGTTTTTACATGATTATGTAATTGTAATGGAGCCTCACTGTATTGCTCATGAATAATCCATGTATGTGAAGTTGCCCCTGTGTCTAAGAGACATATTCAATGTAGGCAGGTGTTTTTCTAAGCATACCGTTGCTGATGAAGATGTGATGTTATTGATGATAGGTGCTGCTTTAATATTGATCATAGAATTCATCACCTTTCCTCAAGTGTCAGCCTGTAGTTTAAAAAACCCTTAAAAAGCCAATGGCTGAAAGTGCTATTACAAACATCAATTATCAAAGAATAGCCCCACCAGTCTGTACAGACATCCCTGTAGTTACTGAGTAATACACCTTAGTGTGTGATAGGCCCTGGAGCACTGAGACTTGTGAAGTAACTGTCTTACCTTTTATGCCCAGGTCATTAAATCTGCAGGTCTGCAGTCTTCCTCAGTCCAGTTATGTCTCTTCTGGATGTTGTCCTCCTCTCTGCAGGTACATTCACAACAAACAGCATGTATATCTGTTAAAGTAGTTCTTAGGTAGTCCAGCATGATTTATATCTCAGCTCACTTCTGTTTGGCTCAGTGCTTTTAGAAAAACATTACCTAAAAAGGAAAATGTCCTCTAGTCTCTGTTACAGAGATATGGGTATGTTACACAAACAAACAGATCTGGGGTTTTATCAGAGAAGAAGCAAAGAAACCAACAACCCAACCCCCCTCACAACAACACAGCAGCTACCTGACCACAGTCATGTGTTTGAAAGTGAAGGTTTTGGTAAGCAGTGAGAATGTCTCACAGACGTCGAAGGTTACAAAGCCATTTCTGAAGCACTGGAGTGCAACCGAACTTTGAAACCGATCAGACCCTTCCTAAGAGAAGATGCCCTCCCAAATTCTTTCCAAGAGCAAGGTGTACAATCATTTAGTAACTAACAAAGAACCCAATAACAACATCTAAAGACCTGCAGGCCTGTCTTGCTCAGCTAAGGCCAGAGTTCATGACTCAACCATCAGAGGCCATGAATGGAATCATTGGCAGAATGGTCTGAGTTCAGGATCAATGTGTTCTAAGCAGATGACCGAAATAGGCCCTGTCAAAGCTCATACCAACTGTGAAGCATGGTGGTGGTGGTCCGGGACAGCTTCATGTCATTGAGGCAACTGTAAATTCTGTATCTCTGTATCTCACAGTCTTTAAGAGAATATCAGCTATTAGAAACATCTAGATGTTTGATTCTTGATGTATGTTTTTCATACGTCTTTAAGGATGGTGAACCAAGCCAAGCCAACCCATACTTAAATCTTGAAGGACTCTGATTGGGATGTTGAACATTGCCATCAGGCAGGGAGGAACAGGACTGTTTTCAGTTTTGTATAACCTTCCAGATAATGTTTGGGACTCAGACTCAGTCTCAGTCTTTAAATCTAGGCTGAAACTCATCTGTTTAGTTCAGCTTTTGGTAATTAATGTTTCTTAGATAAAGGTTGCAGGTCCAGGGGTTCGAGGACACAGGGAATTGTAGTACACTGAGATGCTGGAGCTGTCATCTTGCTGCTTGCATGCGATCACTCAGGTTTGTGGACGGTGGAGCAGATGGACGCTAGTGTTTCAGGGCACTCCCGTGTCCGTGTTACCTTCTGGCTCTCTCCTTTTAATTAGGCTGTTATAGTCAGACCTGCCGGAGTCATCAGACACTGATACTGATACTGCTCAGCATTCTCTGATCTCTGATAAAATCCTCTCAGAATTAACTCTCTCTTTTTACCTTCTCCCAGTTAAGGACTGCCCATCTGTCAATTGTGAAGCTAGCAAAGAGAATGCCATTGAACCTCCCACTGTGTTCTGGATCAGTTGAAGGACCTGATGGCACACATAGGACGACCAGCCAGGAGGGAGTGATGGCAGGACCGAACGAGCCCCTGGGTTCCACAACCACGCTGATGGAGTGACCAGGGTGTTCTCAAAGATGACAAGATCATGGTGAGGATCTGTTGTTCCGTCTACGCTATTAAAAATAAAGGTTCTACACAGGGTTCTTTGTTCTTTTACAGGTTCTTTACACATGTAAAAACATGGTTCTTAGCAGAACTAAAAATGGTTCTTTGGGGTATTGCTTGAAGAACTCTCTTTGTAGAAGAGTGTGGATGTGGTTTTAATGTCTAAAATGTGCAATATCTCACTTCCTATCACTGGGGGCGCTGTGGAACAGTCCTGTCATTTAATAGTCATTTAATATTTCTATCTACACTCTTAAAAATAAAGGTGCTACAAGGGGTTCTTAGAGTGATGCCATATCAGAACCATTTCTGTGAGAAGATGTGTTAAAAATGTTCATAAATCAATGTGATTATTTTTATTATGAAACAAATATGGTTCCTTAGTAGAACCTTTATTATTTATTTTTAAGAGTGTAGATGTAGTTTTATTAGTGTCTATAATGTGCAGACACATGTCTTTAAACAAGAAGTGTATAATATAGTTTAATGTGTATTATTTACATTATATCAACAGAAACAGCAGATTTACAGAAGGAGGTAAAAACCTTCCTAACTTTCAATGGAAGTCAAAGTAACAATATTTTATACCAGGTCATTTTGGAGCATTTCTATTGGTCCATTTATCATTTAAATTCTGATTTAAATTCAAATAATAAAAAAATAATGGAAAAACACACTGAACATGTGTATATAGAAGTATAAAGAAAAAGGTTATTACTTAATGTTTAATTAACTTAAATAATGTTTTGTTTATTTGCAGAAATTTCTTCAGAAATATATATATTTTTTTTGTAGTAGTAGTGTAATCTCATTCATCCCAAGCACTAGGGGCAATGTTGCGCAGTCCTGTAATCTAATAGTACTATTTTCTCCTCAAATCTTAAAAGATAAAGGTGCTACAAAGATTTCTGGTGTCATAGAAGAACCCCTTTAGGACAGATAAAGACACATTTTTGTGTGAAGAATCATTTAAAGGTTAATTTAATTGATTTATTTATTTTTTACAGATATGGCTGTTTATGGAGCAACCATAAACTCAAATGTTTTGTTTATTGGCAGATATTTCAATCTTTTGAGTGTAATATCTTTCCTCTCATTAATAGAGGGCATTGTGTTACCGTCCGGTAATTAAATAGTGTTTAATATTTCTCTTTTTAATATCTACACCCTTTACAAATGAAGCTGCAACAAACAATGCCACTGAAGAACCATTGTGGTTCCACACAGAAGCATTTGGGTGTGAAGAACCTTTTAAAAGGTGTCTGATAGATTTCTTTAATAGAATTATAAAGGTCCTACAAATGTTTTTGGGCCATAGAAGAACCCACTATTGCAAAAGAACTGTAATGCTTCTGTATCCAGTTCAAGGCTTCTTTTTTCCAAAGATAGTTCCTTATGGAACAAAAAATGGTTCCTCTGTAGCACTGGAACCTTCTGTAGCACCTTTATTCTTAATAGAGTTGAATAGGTCCTAAAATGTGCAGATGGGGTTAATATTTACACTTAGAACATCAGCATGTCATTCTAAACAGGGGTGCACACACTTCTGCATGATTGAAATATCTCTCCTTTCATCACTAGGGGGCGTTGTGTTACAGCCCTGTCATTTACTAGTACTATTTCCATCTACAAGGTGTGTCCAAAGTGTCTGATGCCGCTTTTGGATACATAAAACAATATTTTGGTGTGAAGAATCATTTTGAAGTTATTTTATTGTATTTATTTATTTATTTATTTATTAGAAATATGGCTGTTTCTGAAAAATGGTTCCTCTATGGCCTTATAACCTTTTGTATGGTGTTTATGTTAAGGCTGTAGGTTTAATAACGTCTACAGCACGTTTTAACAGAGCGCACAGACCTGCACAGTAGTGTAATCTCATTCATCCCAAGCACTAGGGGCGATGTTGTGCAGTCCTGTAATTTAATAGTACTATTTTCTCCTCAAATCTTAAAAGATAAAGGTGCTATAAAGATTTCTGGTGCCATAGAAGAACCCCTTTAGGACAGATAAAGACACATTTTTGCGTGAAAAATCATTTAAAGATTAATTTAATTTAATTGATTTATTTATTTGTATGAATATGTCTGTTTATGGAGCACAAATGGTTCCTCTATGGCCTTAGAGCCTTTTGTAGGGCGTTTATTTTAAGGCTGTAAGTTTAATAACGTTTGAACGTTGCAATCTCATTCATCCAAAGCACTAGGGGCGGTGTTGCGCAGTCCTGTAATCTAATACAGTAATAGTACTATTTTATTTCCTCAAATCTTAAAAGATAAAGGTGCTACAAAGATTTCTGGTGCATAGAAGAACCACTTTAAGACAGATAAAGATGCATTTTGCATGAAAAAAAAATCATTTATGGTTAATTTAAAGGTTATTTTAATTTAATTGATTTATTTATTTTTATAAATATGTCTGTTAATAGAGCAAAAATGGTTCCTCTATGGCCTTATAACCTTTTGCAGGGTGTTTATGTTAAGGCTGTAGGTTTAATAACGTCTACAGCACGTTTTAGCCGAGCGCACAGACCTGCGCAGTAGCGCAGTACTGCCTCTTCCCTCCCGGCGCCAGGGGGCGCAGTGGCGCAGCGCTGCGGTCTCATAGAGGCGCTGAAGAAGCGCTGCCGCTGGTGGAGGAGGGGTAGACATGGCCGGCCGCGGGTTTGGTTCAGGTAACTGTGTTTAATGGAGGAGGATTTCCGCAGCTGGGAGCTGAAGGCGGGGCGCGGCGCTGCTGTAAGCCCGGGTGGCTGTGTTTTACGGCGGGCAGAAGCTCCGCTGCTCGGAACTGCGAGGTTTACTGAGAGCTGCTAGGCTAGGCTAGGCTAGGCTAGGCTAACAGGCTGCATCACCGCTCTGCTACCCTGCCTGGACAAAAGTATTGGGACACCTGCTCATTCATTGTTTCTCCTGAAGTCAGGGGTGTTAAAGAGAGCTGAGAGTGACTGGCTCTGCTGTCCAGAGAGGAAGAGACTCTGCTAGATTCTGGAGGAGCAGCAGCAGCAGCATTGCTGTGAGGATTTGATTGCACTCAGCGACAAGAGCGTTTACTAGTGAGGTCAGGATGGTGGAGGAGGAGGAGGAGGAGGATGATGATGATGATGATGATGATGATGATCACCACCCCACCTCCATCATTCCAGCTCCTCAATGCTGGGGGGCTTTATACCCCTCTAGCCCACGCCTGGCATTATTAGGCAGCATGGAGCTGATCTGCTCCAGATGGTCCTATTCTATTGGCAGTACTTCTTCTTCTTCTCTACAGGGACTAGACAAGCTGTGTGTGCATTTGCACATCTGTGTCAGCAATGGGTGCAGCTTAAAGCAGCTTAATGCATTCATTAAAAAGGGTGTCCACAAACATTTGGCCATGCAGTGTATCTGCTGTAATTTTAAATGAAAACTGTATTATTAAGTCTTTGCTTGTTTTCAGTGTTTAACCTGATTCGCATTAATGATGTTAGTAAATTAAATGAATTTATTAATTATTAATTATGCTTCTGTTATTAGATTCTGATCGTAGAGGAAATCTGAAGCAGGACTGATTTAAACGCACAGCATTTCCAGCTGATCGGATCTTTATCCAGTCTGATTCTGACTTCCTTGCTGGTATCGGACCGATGTGGCCGATATTCACAGCTGAAATATCAGAATTTGTGTTCATCACTGTCTGAATTAATATTATATTTATCTGTAATTCTGATCCAGTCTCAGTTTCTACACTATCAGTTCTGATCAGATCTTTGTATTTGGATAATTAATAGTCACAGTTTAGATTAGATGAGCTGTTAATTAATATTGTAAAGTAAAGTCTGTGTTTTTAGTACATTTCTATAATCAGACGTTGGTTATTTGCGAGTAAAGACGTGGTGGGAGTGTTTCACCCAAGCACATTCAGAGCTCCAGAACCACAGATATTGTTAGTGCTCATGTTCCACATCGCAGACCAGTAGTGCCGTTAGTGGCAGCTAGAGGGCGCCCACAGGTTCTTCTAGGGCACAGCGGTAAAAACTAAGGATCAGAGCTTAAAATAGCTGCTGATCTAATGCTCTTTCTTTTTCTACAGGGTTTCCTAGATGGAGAGGAGGCAGAGGTGAGAGACACGAAGGCATGTTGGTGCAGAATCGGAATCAGAGAGTCTGGATTCAGTACTTTATTCAATACAGTGAAAATAAGTGGTTAAAATGTGGCGCTTTTTCTTATTGTTTCCATTTCAGTTTATTTCAACATGAGAAACATTATAATGTTAGGAATTAAAATCTAATCCTAATCTAATATTAATCTAATATTAATCGCTGTAACACGAACAGCATGGTCAGTAGAACACAGTATGCTGTAGTAACACTAGGGCCGGGCGATACTGTAAAAATACTAGATCATAGAGCTGGGCGATATGACGATATTTTACCGTCTCGTAATAATTTGAGTTATAGTGATAATAATAAGTTTTTCTAATCATATGGAGGAGACTGTTAGTGTTAATAAACACTGATCAGCTGCAGGGTTCATTACTAACAGTGTAATTAGACTGAAGGGTTCATTAGATGAAGAGGATCAGGAAGGGTTCATTACAGGAGAGGATCTGAACTGTAGATTATAAGAATCTGTTACTGATGATTTTAGTTATATATTAGTATTATATTTAGTCATATAATATATATCATGATAAATATCACATATCGCAAAAAAATCTAAAGTCTAAATATCATGATCTGGTATTTTTACCGTATCGCCCAGCCCTGCTAGATCACGATATTTAAAGCCGATATTATTCATCATGCATGTAATCAGTGACTAAACACATCAGCAGCAGCAGATTCTTAAACACTGCTGTTAAACAACCCTGTACCTTGTAACTAGAGCTGGGCGATATGACGATATTTTATCGAATCGTGATGAATTTTAGTTATGGTGATAATAATAAGCATTTCTAATAATATGGAGGAGACTGTTATTACTGCTTACTGATCAGCTGCAGGTTTCATCACTAACAGTGTAATTAGACTGAAGGGTTCATTAGATGAAGAGCTGCAGATGTTGAGTATAAATCACTGTATTCAGTACAGAGAGGATCTGATCTGTAGATTAAAAGAATCTGATACTGATGTTTTTAGTCTTTGGTTAAATAATAAAAACATATGATATAGTATTTCTACCATATCGCCCAGCCCTACTTGTAAGTTTAGGAAACAAGAGGTAAGTTTAATCCTCCTATGATGGTCAACTTTAAGGATTTCCTCCAGAAATATGAAGGAATAAGTCATTAAACTATAGTCAGTAGTTATTGTGATCAGAAATTCCCCCCTACAGATCATAGTTTATTTATAATCGTTTACAGTTCGCACCCACACACATAATTTGGTGTAAATCTGATATTTGAAGCCTCTGTTGTCCCTCGTGGCTCAGCAGTGCTCCGATGTCTTGGTGCTGGATGATGTTCTATATTAAAGCTGTTTCTGAAGAGTCCTTACAGATGTTCAGCTGCTTCTGTGACTCCTCCTGATGATAACCCCGCTTCTCCACTCTCAGGCTCAGGCGATTTTGACATGTGGCAAACTCGAGGTGGCTTCTCGGGCCCTGGCTGGGGGCCGAGGTCCCCGCGCAGGGGTGGAGCGCCACGGGGTTACGGCTTTGGCTTTAGGCAAGATTCCTTCTCTGGGGGTGGAGGTGGGCGCAACGGAGGGCAGAACAAGCTGCCGTCACTCCTGGCCCACCGCATATACCCCTGGGAGCCTCAGCATGGCTCCCAGGACTATGAATGGCAGTTTGGAGGTGGCCGAAGGCCCAACCGACAGCGCAACCGTAAAAAACCCCTGAAAGTAAGTACCTCCAGCAAAGTGCTGGACTTGAACCATCAAACCCCACCATCCCCCCCTACTTCCTACCCAACCACCGCTCCAGCCTGCCAATCCTGAGCAGTGGAGATACGTGTGAAAAGTACGGTCTTGTAATCTTAAACTCGTCACTCTAAGGCCACACCTTAACGTAGTGTCTCCAACCACTTCCCATAGCGCCCGCCCTTCTGACATGTCCAATACATGCTTACTGGTTCTCCTTGGACGTTCTTCACCAACTGTAAACCAAGCAGGTTCTCCATCATCCTGTACTGTATTAACTAGGGTTCTCCCCACTGTTAGATCTTGAGTAGATGAGTGGGTAGTTCTACTGTCATTGTAATCAATGGAACTGTTGGTAAGTCCCAAGGCCTTCAATGTGTTCTACAGAGTGATTGGTCTAGAGCAGTGGTTCTCAGGCTAGTCCTCAGGGGCCTCCAGAAGGTGCAGATTTTTTTGCTCTCCAGCCTAACTAGCAAGATATTAGGATGGAGCCAAAATCTGAACCGTCTGGTGGTCCCTAAGGACCTGCAGAGGCTCCATGTTGTCGGCCGATGAGCTCAGTGTGATGGGTGAGGTAATGGTAGTACAACCCGAAGATGAGCTGTCCTGCTTCTGGACCTCTGCCACCCTGTGGAATTTGATAGGTCCCTCAGAAGTTCTGGCTTAAGATATCCAAGACCATGACCGGTTCGAATGGTATCCCGCCTCATGTAGTTCAGGGTCATTGTCAAGGTTAGAACGTGGGCGAAGGATCTGCGGGGTGGCATATCTCCAGGACAGGACCAGCCCAGACCAAGCAAATGGGGGTGTGTGTTTGGCAGGACGTTAATGTTCAGCGTTGAGAGTTTGAGAGTTGTCTTACTGATCTGCTCCTGGAACCCCAGCAGGACGGACAGAACAAGAGGAAGCAGTCCGAGAGCGCGACCGATGAGCCGGACTCTAAAATGGGCAGGACTGAGGCTGCAGAGGACAGGACTGACGATGGTATTTGCTGTCCGCCGCCTTGGACACTGTTTCTCCTTTGGTTTGTCTTTATCTCGTATCCTTATTCCCTTTGTCTTGGTGTCCAACAGATCCAGGAGAAGAGCAGGAGACTTCGGCTGCTGTGAGTTTTTCGTTTTTTCTTGTAAATGATTTGAATGGCAGTGAAATTTACATTTATAAAATTTGGCTGACGCTCTTATCCAGCGTTGGGCCAATGTATGATATGATCCACTAGAGCCAAAACAATAAGATATTCAGATTTGTGTTGGGAGGAGTTGTGGGATTGTGAAAACTGGGGTTTAAGAGCCTTCTCAAACTTCTACCTGTCTTCTAAATGAAAGGTCCTGGAGAACCCCCTGTGACTTACAAGGTTACTCATAAACAGCCTTGCGCCAGTGTAGTGTTAGGAGTCTTGCCCAAGGAGTCTTATAACTGTCGTAGTCCAGATTCCCAGACCGGGAATCGAACCCCAGTCTTCAACATGATGTTGTAGCTCCGTGGCAGGTAGCGGTGTTACCTGTTGTGCCACAGCCGAATCAGTCGGCTTACCTTATCAGTTCACTAGTGCCGTAGATCTCAACCCAACACCAATTAGAGGGGTTTATTAAGTTCTCGTTCTTTGTTCAGAATGAAAGATATTTAATGATTTCTTCACTCTGGATTAAGTTTGAATCATTATAATAGCTCTGAAGATCACTAATTACATTTTTACACTTTTTACACTGTTACCACCCTTGTATTAAATGTGTTTTTTTCCCTTTATATTTTATTTTTTAAAAATAGAAATGCTTAATTATATTAAATGTGTGTATTCCCCCCCACCCCCTTCGTTTAGGCCTCTGAAGCAGCTGAAGGAAAATCTAGTGGTGAGCATGCAGTACTCCCCAGTTTTCCTCTGTTACCTGCTCTTCTCAAAGCCCTCATGGCCTCAGCTCTGACCTCTTTTCCCTCTCTCCTCTCAGTCTTGTCTGTTAAAGAGGAGCTCGCCCAACTGAAGAAGAAGCTGCAGGAGAAACAGGCTCCAGCATCTGCCAATGGTACGGCTCTCTGTAGCGCCCTCTTATGTACTGAACAGGAACCTTAGATCAGACCTTAGATACACTGTGGGCTGGTTTCCAGGAGTTGGTGAAACCTCCATTCTAAACACTCCTGTAGTCCAGGGCTGGGCTGAACTCCTGTTTGGGAGAGGGGCTAACACTCTGGGAAAGGGTTGGTGAGCTGGTATCTCCAGTAAACAGGGGATCTAATGGGATCTAACACCATTAGCACTGAAGTTAAGTCCAAGTCCTGGCTTAATGTGTACTCCAGAGACCAACCCATATCTTCAACCCAAATATTGGACAGTATTGAAGTTCAGATCACCTGGGATTAATCTGGATCTGGACAACCGGTCAAAAGTATCTTATGAAGGTCAGCTGACCACGTTGGAACGACTGACTAAGCCTCATTCCTCATCTCGGAGACATGTAATGGCTCCAGCTGTGAGTTGGAGTGGCAGAACTAACCCTCAGACACCAGTATCTGACCTCACTGACGCTCTCATGGGGCTGAATGCAATCAAATCCCCAACATCTAGTGTAATAAACCCTTCCCAGGAGAGTAGCTGTGGTCACTGCAGCAAACCTGATTTGAGAAAAAATGCTGAAAGAGCCAGTGTCCACATACTTTTGACAGTTGGAGCATTTGCTCTGCTGCTGTTCTAGGAAGCCTTTACACTAGAGGTTGGAACATTGCAGTGAGGAGGATTTGATTGCATTCAGCCATCAGTGAGCATCACTGCTACTCCAGCTCATTCCAAGTGATTCTCACGTCTCTGCATCGGGTATTGAGTGGGTGGCTCCTTAAGTAGCTGAATTCCCTCGTTAGAAGGGGTGTCTGAATACTTTCGGACATGCGTTGTGTATTTGTAGAAGAATCTGTGGAAACTGTAGATCTTTTTTTCTCGTATAGATGCAGCAGATCAGTCTGAGGAGTCCGAGCAGGCGGGAACTTCGGCCAGGGCAGAAGCTGAAGGACTGAGCGGTGGTGGTGAGCCTTCCCTCCTTGTTTACCCCCCCCCCCCCCCCCACACACACACACACACACACACACACACACTCTCCTAATGCTGCTCTTCAGACTGGAGCTGCGAGGCTCATGTATCTAAGAAATGATGGACGCTCCTACCCCACTGCATGCATCTTCTCAAATCCTGAAGGCGATCTCCTTTACATTACATTTATTAGCCATCTGTACTGATTAGCCATATCAATAATATTAATTATTGATATATTTGTACACATATATATATATATAATCTCATTCTCTCTCGTCCTCTCTCTCTCTCTCTCTTTCGAAGAGGAGGGAAAATCGGCTCACCCTGACAGCAAAGCCAAGAAGATTCGAGGCTTTTTTGAGATGTCGGGGGTGAAGATCACAGCCCGCAGGTCAGAATTTCTCACTTTCACAATTTACAGCTTCTGTTTGTTTTTAATGGGAATTGCAGCCATTAGCAGTGTTCTAGAGGTTCCTACCACTTAGAACCTTCCCTGCTGGTGGATCTGACTATCAGCTTACTGGTATCACAATATTCACAACATTACTGACCATCAGATGATATTTCTGCTTGTATTAATGACGCTTACGCTTCTGTACTAGTTCAGTGCTGATTAAGCTCGTTCTGAGATCTGCTCCAGAGGGGTATAAAGCCCCCGGCATTGAGGAGCTGTGGAGCAGTGAAAGAGCTGTGTTCTCTGGAATGATGATGGTGGAGCTCCATCCAGCACTTTTAGATGAGTTGAGGTGGGGTGGTGATCATCATTCAGCATCCTGACCTCACTAACGCTCTTGTCAACGAATGCAGTCAAATCCTCACAGCCATGCTGCTTCAAAATCTACTAGAAAGCCTTTTTCTTCTTCTCTAGACAGAAGTTATAGTATTACTCCAACAAAAAAGCAGAATCATCTTTTTTTAAAACCCCTCTCCCATTTCAGAAGATATAGTGAATAAGTAGGCGTCCCAATACTTTTGTCCTTTTAGTGTATGTAGACCTGTGGCGTGTTGAAATCAAGCACATTAACCAGGAGTTTGACCCTCTTCACTGCAGTTACAGTCTCTACTCTTCTGTTAAGGCTAGATTCATTCAAGATGTAGGAACATTGCTGTGAGGGGGATTTGATTGTATTAGGCCCTACAAGAACATCTTAATGTTGCTGATTCGGCTGATTAGTTCTCCATGAATGGAGCACCACCATCACCCCAGAAAGCCCTTAGGTGACCTCGTGATCCTGGCTGCTTCTTGGTCAGTGATTTCCTATGGAGAACATACAAGCTGTCCTTCACACCTCAAAGCAGCTGGACTTGCTTAATAAGAAGGGCTGTCTGGATACTTTTGGACATGCAGCAAGTCTACAGCTAGGGTCGGTTCTCCTGTGTCTCCAGGATATCGTTTGCGTGTTCGGTGTGCAAGTTCCGCAGCTTCTACAGCGAGGACATGACGACCCACCTGGAGAGCAGGTTCCACAAGGACATCTTCAAGTACCTCACCATCCGCCTCGATAAACGCACCACGGACTTCCTACAGGTACCAGAGTCTTCACTGTCTGTAAACATCTGGCCACAGACCACCACTGTGACCGCTAACCTAACCGGGAAACTGCTCTCCGGCCAGGGCGAGGGTCTTGAGGTTAAAGACCTCCAGGGCAAAGAGATAGCATTTAATGGTGGTCCTAATTGTTGGATGCTCCTGAGCAGAAGTACTCGGTCCTGGTCCTGGAGACCACCTCAGACCCCCCCACCCCCGGTACCCCCCTGATGTTTGTGTTTCGTTGGTTTAGGAGTATCTGAAAGTTAAGCATAAGAACATGGAGAAGACGGTCAGTCGGATACCAAATCACGAAGCTGCCATCTGCCAGCTCTACAAAGAGCAGGACATGACCCGCGGTGTGTGTTCTACCTCTCCTCTTACTGCTCGTACACTCCGGGTCCTCCGGTTCCTCTGGTTCCTGATGAAGGTTCTCTCTCTCTGCAGAAATCGGAATGGAGCACTTCATTAGGAAAGTGGAGGCGGCTCACTGCTCTGTGTGTAATCTCTACATTCCAATGCAGCATTCCCTCGTCCAGAGACATCTCAGATCACCTGACCACAACTACAACCGCAAGGTACACGCGCGCACACACACACACACACACACACACACACACACACACACACAGAAACATCTTAGAACACCTGACCACAGGTACACAGACACTTACCTCAGAACAACTGACCTCAGGGTACACACACACACACCTCCAGAAGCCCCTCACAACACCTGAATGCAAGGCACACACACACACACACACACACACACACACACACACCTCCAGAAGCACCTCACAACACCTGAATGCAAGGCACACACACACACACACACCTCCAGAAGCACCTCACAACACCTGAATGCAAGGTACACACACCCCCCTCCAGAATGTGCACGGCCCCTAATCGGCCCACCGGATCACAACTATGACCGCAAGGTGTACAAGTAGAAAGTAGGCTTCGACATTATGGAGCGTGTGATTGATTGATTTGATTTGATTGATTGATTGATTGCTTCCTGCTTTTAGTGCATGATGGAGGAGTGCAAGAAGACGGCTCTGACGGTGGCGCGAAGCATCCTCAACCACAAACCCGTCCGCGACAAACTGGAGAAGTTCATGAAGGTGCGTCACACGTGCATGCAACACCACATCACCTCAGTGCAAAATATTAGGCACCCCTGTCCATCACTTTACACATGATCTAAGTGCAAGTGACCAAAGGGTTGAACTGAGGAGAAGGACAGTAGATTCCTGACCTTCATAAACACTCAGTCCATCACGGTCTGACTGAAGTACGCTGGGTGAGTCTCCCCTTCCTTTCCATCTCAGGGAGAAAACCCCTTCACTGGAGACCCAGACGACCACGACCTGGAGGACTCCATGGCTGCTGAAGCTCCGGAGGCTGATCGGGCTGAAGACGACGGACAGGGAGAGAAACAGGAGGGGGTGGAGGAGACTGCAGGGGTGGAGGAGACTGCAGGTGAGGACTCCTTTGCAGCTGAAGAAGCTTCAGAGAAGCAGCAGCAGCAGGAGGAGGAGCAGCAGCAGGAGGTTCAGGAGGAGGAGAAACATGAAGATGAGAAGCCTGAAGCTGAGGGAAGCTCTGAGGAAGGCAAAGGAGCCGAGGAGATGGAAGGAGAGCAGAACGTGGAGAAGGAGGAGGAGGAAAAGGAGGAGATCATGGAAGAGGAAGATTTACAAACAGCCGAATGAGCAGGTGATTTAGACCCTGACCTGCTGGTCCTCAGTGAGCTTCTGGAGCTCTGGGGGGGTTGGTGGGTTGGGGGGTTGACCGAGCCAGCTGGACTCCTGGACTGCTAAACCAAACGGTCCACAGAAATCCAAGATGTTCATCTATTTGTTTGTTTTTCTCCCCGTTTGTTTGAGGTTCTGCAGTCTTTCTGGGTTTAGGTTTGAGAGTGCTGAGCTAAACTCTACTGCAGTGCTTTGTTATTTGGTTTTCTTCAGTTGCAGATGTTGTGACTGCGATCTCAGATCTTCTCGATTTTTCAGTTCTTCTGTAATTTTACACGTCCTTCGTTTTTAAGGGAAAATCAGTGTGTTTGAGTTCGGTTCTGTGTACCTCGTGTCTATTTCAGGCTCTGTGCTTCTAAACATTTGGTGGATGAAGCTTGGATGAAGGTTGTATTTTCCAAGCAGTTTTCATGAGACCTTATTTTTATAGTCTGGAAGTCCAGCATGTTTGTGAATAGTTCACTGTTTGTATGGCAGGGAGTTAGTAGCTTAATCTTTTGTGTATTTGTCCGATTTCACGAAGCTGAGACCTCTGAATAAACATCCGATTGATTAAACTCCTGGGCCGCAGACGGTGGTTTTAGATGCAGCCAAACTGGGCCGAGCTTGTGCCGAGCTTGTGCCGTTGGGGTGGCCACAGTTATTGATTTGGCATTCCTTAACGAAACGATCCCCAACCCCGCGTTTTAAAATTGTCTCACTCTTGCCTCTCAGTTTTGCAGTGGTGAAGAACTTTCGTCCTGTTTTTCGGATTTCGGACGTCTAGAGTTAGCTTTCGGGTCTAAAACTGAGATTTTGATATTCTCTCACAGGTTATATATACGTATAGATACATGTAGAAACCCAGTTTCTGTTCAAGGCTGTTGACGCACCCCTCTGTAACACACACATGCAGCGCACTGTATTTGATATTTCTCTGGAAGTTAAACTTCACATTGATGAATTGCTGAATCATTCTGTACAATAAAGCTGTAATTCAAGCGTTCCTACAGCGACGCGTCCGCTCGCCTCCTGTTTCTGAGTTAAAAGATTGAAGATGCTTATTTACAGGAATTTGACATGAATTTTAGAGCCGTTATCCTGTTAGTAACTTTATTAACATGCTTTCATCCCAACAGAAAACCTAATATCAGAGCCGGGCGATATGGAAAAGTTTATATCACGATATTTATAGACTTATTTACCCTATATGATATTAATTGCAATATTTCCTCATGTAGACAGAATACCTCAACAGCATGAAACTTCTATCCAAATACTTTCCCGTACTGAGTACTGTAATATTTACTCAAAATATACTGCACGCCATGGAACTAAATAAGACTGATACACTCTCTGTAATGATACGTGCAGATAATCACGACGATATTCACCGTACACTCCTAAATCAAATCAAACCATATCACTTTTACTGTCACGTCACATTACACAGGTGTGAAGGTGAGTGAAAAACTTCTGTGCATCGTCCCTCACAGTACTACAAGAAAAGAATACAAACTTACAAATAGAAATACTGCATATACTGAATATTTACACAAATAGAAATACAGTCTATTTACACATTGTACTGAATATTTACACATTGTACTGAATATTGACACAAATAGAAATACTGAATATTTACACGAATAGAAATACTGAATATTTACACAAATAGAAATGGTCTATTTACACATTATACTGAATATTTACACAAATAGAAATACTGAATATTTACACATTGTACTGAATATTTACACATTGTACTGAATATTTACACAAATAGAAATACTGAATATTTACACATTGTTCTGAATATTTACACAAATAGAAATACTGACTTTACACGTTGTATTGAATAGTTACGCAAATAGAAATACGGAATATTTACACATTATACTGAATATTTACTTATATTAACTTATATACTGTATGTCTACACACATTAAACACACTATTTACAGTATTTCACTGGTAAATGCAGTTATTTGTGCAGGTTTGATATAATCTGAATGTTTACATTATTTACAATTTAAAGCATATTGTTTGTCACAATAACAATCTGTCACGATATGATAAACTCTTGGCATGTTGCCCAGCTCTACCTGATATTGATTTTTACAGGTGTATCATCAACAGAGTGGAGTTGGCTTTGCTCCAAAGGAAGTTGTCTTTAATGTTTATCCACATTCATCATAAAATACAGTAAAAGCAACTTTCAGCTGTAACTGTTGTACAGCTGTAATATGAGAGAAATCCCAGAAACATTGATCAGTGTCTGGTTGCCTGGACCGGGACTGGACTGGGACTGGACAGCTAAAACTGATCAAACCAACCACCTCCCTAATATTCAGTAGGTCCCCCTCATGCTGCTGAGAGAGCACTGACCTGTCGAAGCTTGAACTCCATGAGACCTCTGAAGGTGCATTGTAAGCTATGAGGTTGGCGGGGCCTCCATGAGCATCAATGAGCTTTGGGCACCCATGATTCAAGGTTGTCCTTGATAGGTAGGTGCTGACCACTGCATACCAGGACCACCCCACAAGACCTGCTTACTGATGTTCTGGAGATGTTCTGATGACCCTGACGTCTAGAACATCACAGTTTGGTTCTTGTCAGTGTCTCAGATTCTCACGCTTGTCCATTTTTCCTCCTTCATCACCTTGAAGATCCATCCATCTGCAAATTTCAGCAAAGAGCTCCATCCAGAGGAGACGCTGCAGTATCACTGGTATCTTCCACCCCAAACCCTGCATAGAGTGGCTGGCTGAACGTCCCGCGGAAAGTGTGCAGGTGAGTCTGCGCTTCTGCACGCGAGTCATGGTCAATACTGTAGAAGGACAGGGTGCCTACTGCCCAGTCTAGATACACCCCGATCCTCTCAAACCCGCTGGATGGAATCACATGTCCTTGATTGTTGTGTGTTACTGAGTAACAGTTCTCGTAACACCTCAGACACCAGGAATTTTCATTGCCTCCGAACTTGGAGTCGCATCCGCCTCCTTTCCTGGAGATTCCTTTATATGTGGCCGCGATGGCACCCCACCCCCAGTCCCGAGGGGCTTCCCAGTAACAGCGTGTAGTAAGAGGTTCGAGGCACAGAACCTGCTGCCACATACTGAATCTGTCTGGATGGTCAGGATCTGATGGTTCTGGACCCACACAGGCTGTCCTTCTGCTCCTCTGGGACCGAGCCAGCTCCATGTGTGCAGTGTTTAGGTCCAGGGTGAGCTCACAGGGGTCTGTACAGACAGAAGCATTTAGTAATATTTAGATTTCAGTAATATTATTTAAATCCAGTGTAATATTTCTGCACTCTTGCGTTCATGTGCTCATATAAACTTACATTTGTTTAGTCCTGGCTTTATCCTACAGTCCCCTCCGTGCTCCAGACTAGAAACAGTAGAAATAAAATACACTGCTTTATACGACTGATTCAGCAGATGGATCCACCCACACACTCCAATTGGTTAAGAAACTCCTACTCTAGTATCTGACACCAACAGGTTTTTCACCATTAGAATATTTACACAAATAGAAATACTGAATATTTACACATTATACTGAATATTTACACATTTTACTGAATATTTACACGAATAGAAATACTGAATATTTACACATTATACTGAATATTTACACGAATAGAAATACTGAATATTTACACATTATACTGAATATTTACACATTATACTGAAATTTTTCACGAATAGAAATACTGAATATTTACACATTATACTGAATATTTACACATACTGAATATTTACACATTATACTGAATATTTACACAAATAGAAATACTGAATATTTACACATTATACTGAATATGCAAATACGAATACTGAATATTTACACATTATACTGAATATTTACACAAATAGAAATACTGAGTATTTACACATTATACTGAATATTTACACAAATAGAAATACTGAATATTTACACGTTATACTGACTAGTTACACATTATACTAAATATTTACGCACATAGAAATACTGAATACACATTATACTGAATATTTACGCAAATACGAATACTGAATATTTACACATTATACTGAATATTTACACATTATACTGAATATTTACACGAATAGAAATACTGAATATTTACACATTATACTGAATATTTACACATTATACTGAATATTTACGCAAATTTGAATACTGAATATTTACACATTATACTACATATTTACACAAATAGAACTACTGAATATTTACACATTATACTGAATATTTACACAAATAGAAATACTGAATATTTACACGTTATACTGACTAGTTACACATTATACTAAATATTTACGCAAATACGAATACTGAATATTTACACATTATACTGAATATTTACACGAATAGAAATACTGAATATTTACACATTATACTGAATATTTACACAAATAGAAATACTGAATATTTACACATTATACTGAATATTTACGCAAATTTGAATACTGAATATTTACACATTATACTACATATTTACACAAATAGAACTACTGAATATTTACACATACTGAATATTTACACAAATAGAAATACTGAATATTTACACATTATACTGAATATTTACACAAATAGAAATACTGAATATTTACACATTATACTGAATATTTACACATTATTCTAAATATTTACGCAAATAGAAATACTGAATACACATTATACTGAATATTTACACAAATAGAAATACTGAATAATTACACATTAAACTAAATATTTACGCAAATACGAATACTGAATATTTACACATTATACTACATATTTACACAAATAGAAATACTGAATATTTACACATTATACTACATATTTACACATTATACTGAATATTTACACAAATACAAATACTGAATAATTACACATTATACTGAATATTTACACGAATAGAACTACTGAATATTTACACATTATACTGAATATTTACACATTGTACTGAATAATTACACATTATACTGAATATTTACACAAATAGAAATACTGAATATTTACACATTATACTACGTATTTACACCAAAAGAAATACTGAATATTTACACGAATAGAACTACTGGATATTTACACGAATAGAACTACTGAATAATTACACATTATACTGAATATTTACACGTGCTCCAGACTAGAAAATATAAATGAAATAAAATACTGTTTTATTTATATATATATATATATATATATATATATAATAACAGATTCTACAGCAGATGGATCCACCCACACACTTCAATTGGTTGAACATCCTACTCTAGTATCAGGCTTAATGTATATTTGGAGTTGTAACACCAACAATTAAGCTCCTTAAACTTAAGCTTAAAACCTAATATTTCATATTATATTAATGATTTGGAGTAATTCCATTGAGAGTCAGTGTTTTAGCACAATGTTTAACAATGAATTAATCTAATGATTTCACTAGACAAGGGCTTCTCATAGTTATTTCTTTAATTTATTAAAAAAAAATATTTTACAATAAAATATTTCAGCATCTGTGGATCTTAAAGGCAGGACTTTAACAAAAAGTTAATTTTTTGGTTAATTTGAGAATCCAATAAAGAAAACAGACTCATTAACTTTCTATCATATTCGGGCTTATTTCAATAGCCACTGCAAAAGTAGAAGGCCCCTTATTAAAAAAGCAATTTCTCAGTGTGGAGTGATCCATATGTGAACATCCTGAGACTGAAACGCATGAAAATTTCATTTCATTTCATTTCATTTGCTCATAATTCTGTTAATAATAAAAATAAAAAATAAGCAATATGCTCCTACCTGAGTCTCTCTAGTCTACAAAAAGGATCCTCCAATCTAGCAGTGAGCAGCTTCTCTGCAAACTCTCCCGGGTGATTATAGCTCAGGTCCAGCTCTCTCAGGTGGGAGGGGTTCGATTTCAGAGCCAAAGCCAGAGAGGAACAGCCGTCCTCTGTGATCATGCAGCCCGATAACCTGCATAAGGACGTCAAAACAGAAGTTTTTTGAAGTTCAGTTGTTATCCAGCCAAATGTGTTAAAGCAAAGCGATGTCACAAGTTATCTCCACCTAGAGCTGGACGATCTGACGATATTTTATCATTATAAATTCTGTTATGGTCCGTGTTATAAACACTGATCAGCTGCAGGGTTCATTACTAACAGTGTAATTAGACTGAAGGGTTCATTAGATGAAGAGAAATCACTGTATTCAGTACAGAGAGGATCTGAACTGTAGATTATAAGAATCTGTTACTGATGATTTTAGTTATATATTAGTATTATATTTAGTTATATAATATATATCATGATAAATATCGCATAACGCCTAGTCTAAATATCATGATCTGGTATTTTTACTGTATCGCCCAGCCCTGCTAGATCACGATATTTAAAGCCGATATTATTCATCATGCATGTAATCAGAGACTAAACACATCAGCAGCAGCAGATTCTTAAACACTGCTGTTAAACAACCCTGTACCTTGTAACTAGAGCTGGGCGATATGACGATATTTTATCGTATCGTGATAATTTTAGTTATGGTGATAAATGTTGTTATGGTGATAACGATTATAGCTACCGTATGTATCGTGATAAATATCATGATGGTATTTTTACCCTATCGCCCAGCCCTACGACCGACTGAAACCGAGTAGCTTGCTTGATTTGCAGTCCCTCACCTGAGCACTTCCAGCTTACAGTGTGAACTCCTGATTCCAGCAGAGAGCTGCTTCACTCCTGCATTGTCCAGGTCGTTGTTACTCAGGTCGAGCTCTCTCAGAGCTGAGCCCGAGAACTGCAGAACAGAAGCCAAGGTTCCCCCAGACGTCTCGGTGAGATCACACAAAGCTACTCTGTGATGAGGTAAAGGGAAACATACACACAGCATAAGTGATACTGCTGAAGCCACAGGAATACTGTTCAGTTCATCATCTTCACACGTAGGTTTAATTTATATTGATAATTATTAAATAATTATTTATATAATTAAATATTACTTATTAACCTTAAAAGTCACCTTTATCGACATATCATCATGAATAATTAATTATATAAAATATATTATTAATAGAAATATAATTATATAAATATATCTGGTCTATAGATTAATAAATAATATAAACAGAGTTGATGAGATATATATATATATATATATATATATATATATATAAAATGATATGTAATATATATTTTATATATATATATATATATATATATATATATATATAAAATGATATGTAATATATATATTTTTATATATATTGTTTATTTTTTATATAAATAACAAAAATAAAGCCTAATACTGTTAGTGTGGTGGAAATTCTTAAAATAAATAATTTTAAGAATTTATTGACCAAGTTACAAAAGATTATATATATATATATATATATATATATATATATATATATATATATATATATATCTTCCCAATGAGGTGTTGTCACCTTCCATTGGTTCACAGAAGACAAAGAAGTCACAGCACATTGGTTACACTTAATTGTGATATGAATAAACAAAAGGGCGTCAACATATGTGCATAATTAATGAAGAGGAAGGAAGCTCAAATATGGTTTTTAGAAGCCCAAACGAGTTGGTATGCAACTCCGAGGTCACTTGGACCATACCTCACTGTGGCCAGCATAGGGGAAACAGATAAGGCCTCCACTCAGGACCGGAGGAGTAGCTAGTCTGTCCCACTCCGGGCGAAGGGGAGTAACTGATTTGTGGTCTCTTTCACACGGAGCAGTAAAAGTCCACTAGAACGTTATGATTAAGTACCTAAGTCTATTAGTATGTTAGTCTGGATATGATATACTAAGAGAATGAAGCTAATGGAATACATAGGTTATATGTGAGAGATAATAATCATCTGACTATGTACTGCTATGAAACGACAGCAGTAACCCACAGTAACCCAAAACACCACCAGCCCCCTGCCAATCCTCCCAACTCCCCTGATAACCCACACTGGCCGGATTCCGTTCTCCACGCTCACGTTCAACACATCATAGATGGAGAATGAAGGCTTGTGGTTAGTTTAGGCCCCTAATCCCACTTTAACTCAAGTCAAATCAAATTTATTTGTATAGCTTTATAACTGTTATCGTCACAAAGCAGCTTTACATGATTAATAATTAGTAAAAGACTGAAAAAAAAGAAATAATGTAAGAAGACATGAAGGATCAAAGATCCTGGCAAGACAGTGGCAAGGAAAACCTCCCTCAGAGCTGGAGGAAGAAACCTTGGGAGGAGGCAAGACTCACAAGGGGGACCCGACCCGTCCTCCTCTGATCAGAACTATTTATTAATTATTGATTAAAAACCATCTATACTGTTGAACTGCTCTGATCATAATCAGTGTAGTAGAGCTTAATACAGTCATGGCAGTGATGGTCAGAGTAATGATGGGTAGTAGTGGTGATATTAATAGTGGAGATAAGAGTTAAGAGTCCAACTAAACTCAGACCTGCCACACCAGATACAGGGCCGAAAAAACATACGTGAAATATTATATGGAGGAGGAAACACCTCTATACATAACGAACATTTGCTTCTGACCTGAGCGTCTCCAGTTTACAGTGCGGACTCTTCAGTCCAGCAGAGAGCAGCTCCAGTCCTGAGTCCTGCAGGTCATTGTTACAGAGGTCCAGCTCTCTCAGTGGAGATTCGGAACTGAGAGCCCATGACAACGTTTCCCAGCAGTCCTGACTGAGGTTACAGTGAGCAAATCTGACAGGAACGAAGGTAACGTCTTAATATACCAGCAGATGCAATCAACATACGTATGAATACAAATCCATGAATAATAGAATATTTACGCCATTTATTCTGAAATGTAGCATCAAATGAAACCACTCACAAAGCCTTTCTGCAGTTCCTCACAGCTGGAACCAATCTCACGTACCCATGGACCGAAACGCCGTATTTCTTGGGGTCTAATTCGACCAGGACCTTGTCAGACATCTGCAGCAGGTGAGCAATCACTGAACACTGTGCAGCAGAAAGTTCCCCTGTTTGGAGAAACTCCTCGATCTCTCCGTCAAAGGCCTGGACCTTCATCTCAAGCAGACACATGAACAGATTGATGGCTTTCTCCGCTGGGAGATGCTCCGTTTGTATCTTGCGTTTGATGAACTGTGCCGTCCTCCTGATGCTCTCCGCACTCTGCTCTAGATGTGGAAGCAAACCTTGCAGGAGTCTCTGGTTGGTCTCCAGAGCGATGCCCAGCAAGAATCGCAGGAACAGGTCCAAATGCCCATTGGGGTGGATCCAGCTCCCCGAAGCTTCCACGATTGCTGCCTTCAGCAGTGCTTCCAGCGAAAGTTCCTCAGGACGTTCCTTTAGGTTCTGGAGAAACTTCACTGCCTCCAGGTTCTTGCTGAAGAAGCAGTGAAACACATAGAGGGCAGCCAAGAACTCCTGAAGACTGAGGTGCACGAAGCAGTAGACCTTCATCTTGTGAAGGACGGATTCCTCCCTGAAGATCTCCGTGCAGAAGCCGGAGCTGACGCCACAGTCGCTCAGGTCCTCCTGGTAGAACATCACATTGCCCTTCATCAGCTGTGTGAACGCCAGCTCGGCCAGTTTCAGAATCGGTTCTTTGTAGAGATCCAGAAGCCTTTCCGGGTCGGCTTCTATTTCCCCTCCGGATTTCTGGCTTCTTGTGGCGGTTTGGGTCAGAAGGAAGTGTACGTAGAGTTCAGTCAGAGTTTTAGGGAATTCTGGTTGGTGGTCTTGCTTTGCAATTTCTTGGAGAACACTGGAACACATCCAACAGAACACCGGGATGTAACACATGGCATGGAGGCTCTTCTCTGCCTTAACATGCAAGATGATTTTGCTAGCCTGATCCGGATCGCTGATTCTCCTTCTGAAGTACTCTTCTTTCTGAGGGTCCGTGAATCCCTGGACTTCCGTGAGGCGGCTGATGCAGTACGAGGGGATCTGATTAGCTGCTGCTGGTCGGGAGGTTATCCAGATACGAGATGATGGCAGGAGTTGGCCGGTAATGAGATTTGCTATTAACGCAGGCACCGGTGACGCCTCGGCCGGATCAGCGATTCTCTCAGCCACTGGGAAAAGCGTCATCCTGCTTTCATCGAGGCCATCGAAGACGAACACGACCTTGCACGACTCATAAATGCCTGAGTCCACACGTTTCAGTTCGGGGTGGAAGAGGCTTAACAGTCCATGAAGACTGTACCGATCATCTTTGACCAGGTTCAGCTCCCGAAACGGAAGCACAAACATGAACTCTACGTCCTGATTGGCTTTTCCCTCGGCCCAGTCCAGGACGAACTTCTGCACCGAGACGGTCTTCCCAATTCCAGCTATGCCTTTGGTCAGAACGCTTCTGAGCACTCTCTCTTTCAGCCCTCTTTTAATGACCTTTTTGAAGATATCATTGCAGCTGATCATCGTCGTCTCCTGGAACCGCTGTTTCCTGGACGGTTTCTCAATCTGCAAGACCTCATGTTCGTCCCTCAGCCCTTCGCTGTCCCCCTCGATGATGCAGAGCTGTGTGTAGACTCTGTTTAGCATGGTTTTGTTCCCGTGTGCTTTAATGCCCTCAAATAAGATCTCATACTTGTTCTTCATGCTGCCTTTATGTCTCTCCAGGAGCCGGCGAAGAGCATCCTCCACCGGATGCTGCAGGTCTTCAGGAGCTTCCACAAGCTGTCTGAAATACATAAACCCCACAGCATCATCCTTTCAACCCGGATTTACACTACATGTCCAAAAGTTTATAGACACCCTTTTTAATCCTGCTTGGACAGATAGACATAGATGACCCTATTGGCTCCATGCTGCCTAATAATGGCAGGCGTGGGCTAGAGGGGTATAAAGCCCCCCAGCATTGAGGAGCTGTGGAGCAGTGGAGGAACTGTGTTCTCTGGAATGATGGTGGAGGAGCTCCATCCAGTACTTTTGGATGGGATGAGTTTTGGATGAGGGGTGGTGATTATCATCCAACATCCTGACTAACTTCTACCCTGGACAGTAGAGACAGTTACTCCAACAGAAGCAGGAGAAACTCTTTTTTTAAAAACATGCTTGATTTCAGAATAAGCAGTGAATGAGCAGGTGTCCCAATACTTTTGTCAATATATTGGAACTTATGTCAAACTGGCTTATGTTGTTTTTAGTGATGCATCAATCTGATCTACAAATAAATACAGCTATTATCAGCATGAAGAGACTCATTTGAATCATTAGATTAGCTATTATTAGAGGATTAGCTGAGCATGAAGTTTCCCCACGTTTAGCAAATAGACGAGGAGCTATTTTCCTCCAAACCTTTCCATAACTGGGCACTATCACAGTTAGCGACTCACTCCTGCTCAGATCCCGCAGCTCCATCAGCAAAATCGTTAGGCAGTATCATAGAGCCGCTGCTCTTCATAGATTCACAGTCAGGAATCGTAGATTCTGCAGAGTCAGATTCCATCCTTTTAACCCTCACAGGCTTCCCTCGCTGCAACACCTGCAATAAACAGCCAGAAACATTCAGTACACGCTAACACTACACGCTAACACTACACGCTAACATTCAGTACACGCTAACACTACACACTAACGTTCAGTACACGCTAACATTCAGTACACGCTAACACTACACGCTAACATTCAGTACACGCTAACACTACACGCTAACATTCACTACACGCTAACATTCAGTACACGCTAACCCTACACACTAACATTCAGTACACGCTAACATTCAGTACACGCTAACACTACACGCTAACATTCAGTACACGCTAACACTACACACTAACGTTCAGTACACGCTAACATTCAGTACACGCTAACACTACACTCTAACATTCAGTACACGCTAACACTACACGCTAATGTTCAGTACACGCTAACACTACACACTAACGTTCAGTACACGCTAACATTCAGTACACGCTAACATTCAGTACACGCTAACACTACACACTAACGTTCAGTACACGCTAACATTCAGTACACGCTAACATTCAGTACACGCTAACACTACACACTAACGTTCAGTACACGCTAACACTACACTCTAACATTCAGTACACGCTAACACTACACGCTAACGTTCAGTACACGCTAACACTACACGCTAACGTTCAGTACACGCTAACATTCAGTACACGCTAACACTACACGCTAACGTTCAGTACACGCTAACACTACACGCTAACATTCAGTACATGCTAACACTACACGCTAACATTCAGTACACGCTAACACTACACGCTAACATTCAGTACACACTAACATTCAGTACACACTAACATTCAGTACACACTAACATTCAGTACACGCTAACACTACACGCTAACATTCAGTACATGCTAACACTACACGCTAACATTCAGTACACGCTAACACTACACGCTAACATTCAGTACATGCTAACACTACACGCTAACAGTCAGTACACGCTAACACTACACGCTAACATTCAGTACACGCTAACATTCAGTACATGCTAACATTCAGTACACGCTAACATTCAGTACATGCTAACACTACATGCTAACATTCAGTACACGCTAACACTACACGCTAACGTTCAGTACATGCTAACACTACACGCTAACGTTCAGTACACGCTAACGTTCAGTACACGCTAACACTACACGCTAACATTCAGTACACGCTAACATTCAGTACATGCTAACATTCAGTACACGCTAACATTCAGTACATGCTAACACTACATGCTAACATTCAGTACACGCTAACACTACACGCTAACATTCAGTACACGCTAACATTCAGTACACGCTAACATTCAGTACACGCTTACATTCAGTACATGCTAACACTACACGCTAACATTCAGTACATGCTAACATTCAGTACATGCTAACATTCAGTACATGCTAACACTACAGTCAGGTTGACAGGCTGCACTGCATGCTGTTATGCTTGGAACCTGGAACCAGTACATCAGAACCAGTACATCAGAACCAGTACATCAGAACCAGTACTGAAACTAGCTCCTGTTCAGAGAATGGTCACTGAAGGCCAGTCTACTGGTTACCGTAGTCTAAGTGATGTCAGACAGGAAGCTGGTTCTCAGCAGACGTCACTGTTGTTTTCATACACTGCAGTCCAGGCTTTTCAGTTTATCTAGAACCCTAAACTTGCACCGTTTACTGTATAGTTCCTCTTTGTGCTTTAGATCAGACCCTGTTCTCGTCTGTGAGTCTGTCCAAAGCTTCGTCTGTAGATCTCTGGACCTACGCCACAGTCCCTTTTTTTAGGGCGGAACCTTAAAGAAGTTTACTTTCACTTTCCTTATTTGGTCTGAGTGTTATCTAGCATGAGCTAGTACCGGACACAGCCCCACCACACCAGAACCACCACTTCCCTAAATCAGCCCTTTATTCAGTTCCATTCAGACTGAATTATCAAGGCTTTTCACAACCAGCGTTGTCCCAGAGACCCGGGTCCGAGCCTCAACAGTGGCAGCAGAACCTCCCTCAGCTTAGAGAGCAAGAAACCCTGAGAGGAACCAAGACTGAACAGGGGAACCCCTCCTCCTCCTCCTGCACCTCCTCCACCTCCTCCTCCTCCTCCTGCACCTCCTCCACCTCGTCCTCCTCCTCCTCCTCCTCCTCGTCCTCCTGCACCTCCTCCTCCTCCTCCTCCTCCACCTCCTCCACCTCCTCCTCCTCCTCCTGCACCTCCTCCACCTCCTCCTCCTGCACCTCCTCCACCTCGTCCTCCTCCTCCTCCTCCTCCTCGTCCTCCTCCTCCTCCTCCTCGTCCTCCTGCACCTCCTCCTCCTCCTCCTCCTCCTCCACCTCCTCCACCTCGTCCTCCTCCTCCTCCTCCTCCTCCACCTCCTCCACCTCCACCTCCTCCTCCTCCTCCTCGTCCTCTGTGCTTTCAGGGTTTCCTCTATTCTGCTTTCGGCGTTTCTAATCGGTGAGGACAGGAGGGGACAGGAGTAGCTTCTGGATGTGATGCTTTGTTTGACCACAGGATGTCAGTGTGAGCACAGCGAGAGGTCCTGAAGTGAGGACTGTCCACCTGACTGTCCACCTGACTGTCCAACTTCTCCTAGTCCTGACGTCTGGACACCTTTAACAAAATGTAGCTGATTAGCAAAGTCATGTTGCTTTTTTAGCTTTACACCCAAGCACAAGGCTAATATCCCACCAATTAGCAATGACACTCTGAGGCTAATGTGGCTAACAGGTAATGAAAGCTTATATCCCACCAATTAGCAATGACACTCTGAGGCTAATGTGGCTAACGTAATAGAAGCTCACCAATTAACACTGAAGCTAAGAGGCTAATGTAGCTAACAAGCAATGGAAGCTTGTATCCCACCAATTAGCACTGACAATACAGCTAACAAGTAATGCACGCCTCTTTCCTACTAATCAACACTACGGCTATGAAGCTAATGTAGCAAATAAGTAATGGAAGCTTCTGTCCCACCAATTAGCAATAACACTATGAGGCTAATATGGCTAACATGTAACAGGAGCTCACGTCTCACCAATTAACACTGAAGCTAAGAGGCTAATGTAGCTAACAAGCAATGGAAGCTTATATCCCACCAATTAGCAATGACACTCTGAGGCTAATACAGCTAACAAGTAATGCATGCCTCTTTCCTACTAATCAACACTACAGCTATGAAGCTAATGTAGCTAACAGGTAATGAAAGCTTATATCCCACCAATTAGCAATGAAGCTAAGAGGCTAATATAGCTAACAAGCAATGGAAGCTTGTATCCCACCAATTAGCTATGAAACCATGAGGCTAATATGGCTAACAGGTAATAGAAGCTCACGTCTCACCAATTAACACTGAAGCTAAGAGGCTAATGTAGCTAACAGGTAATGGAAGCTTATATCCCACCAATTAGCACTGACACTCTAAAGCTAATATGGCTAACAGGTAATGGAAGCTTGTATCCCACCAATTAGCAATGACACTATGAAGCTAATGCAGCTAACAGGTAATAGACCCTGATCTCCCACTAATTAACTCTAAAGCTATGAAGCTAATATGGCTCACAAGTAATGAAAGGTAGTTTCCCACCAATTAGCACTACAGCTAAAGTATCGTAGCCACCAATATCCACCAAATGCTAGCCTTACCCCCCCAATAATGTATTAGCATAGTTAGAAACAGCACGTTCTAGATAACAGCGAGTGCTACAGTGTCAGAACCCACATGATCAAGACTATCAGAGATCACTATCAGAGCGCACCTCCCCACGCTCTGAGGAGAGTGTGCGGTGATTCAGATATGCAGTTAGCGCCCTGCTAAGTGGTGTACATACGCTTTCACTGCTTATTAGCTACATTAGCCTCAGAGCTCCAAAACATGACCGGGCCGGCTGGCTGGATTTAGGGGGAAACTGGGGGGCAAGTTTTAGGAGTGGAAGTAGAAAAGGTTCAGGCTTGGGCTTTGTGTTGGTGTGGTTCCTTTAAGACCTCACACACACACACATACACACACACACACACACACACACATCGTCTTTTGTCCCATAAGCTGAGGAGCTGAGGGAATCCCGCCCCTATCAGAGTGACAGAAGCCAGAAAAAGGAAGATCTTAGAAGTCTGAAGGTCTGAAGGACTAAAGGACTGAACGTCTGAAGGACAGGGGGAATAAAGGACTGAGGGACTGAGGGACTAAAGGACTGAGGGACTAAAGGACTGAGGGACTAAAGGACTGAGGGTTCTGAGCAGTGCCTTATCCTCCATTAAGGAACCTGTGGGACTTTTACTGCAGCAGATTTCTGGATCAGCAGGTTTCTGTTTACTGTAGCGAGGACATGGGGGACTGGGGAACAGCTCTGTGGGTAAGTTCCTTCACCAGCTCTTACTGCCAGTGTCCTTCCACAGTGAGTTGAGTGTGAACGCTGCTACCTCGACAGGTAACCTCAACCTTGACCCCAGTCCAGAGTGTAAGGAGTGTAAGGAGTGTGAGGAGTGTGAGGAGCTGGTCAGTAATGGACAGGTGCAACCCTACCGCTCGTTTTAAAGCTCACTGCAGCCGGAGCTCGACTGACTCACTGGCTCTTGCTGGGGTTTGCACTGACTCAGCCTTCCAAGAAAACAAAGTGCACTACTTCAACTTTCCAAGAAACCAAAACTGAACTTTTGAGAAAGTGAAAATTCAGAAATGTAGTTTTTCAAGCAAACAACGTTCAAAAATGAAACAGTTCTAATGACTTCTGGGTAAAGAAGTTAATAAATGACTTTAAAAAAAATAAAAATAAAAATAAATAAAATAAACTTAAAAAAACTTTTATAGCAAAGACAAAATGTGGAAATTACAGTTTTGACAGAATTCACAAACTACTTTCTAGACAAGAAATATTTATCAGTTGACTTTTTTAAACATCAAAACTCGCATATTAAAGTTTCTAAACAATCAAAATTACAAAGAGTTTAGCAAACAAAATATATTAATATAACGTTTCAAACAAACAACTTTCACAAATGAAAGTTTCTATATAAACAAAATTTACAAATAATTTTATAGACAAGCAAAAAATCCATCAGTTCACTTTTTTAAGCATCAAAAATCACATTAAACTTTCTAAACAATGAAAGAAAAAAATTTATTCATATAACTTTATAAACAAACGACTTTCACAAATAAACGTTTCTAGACAAACAAATAATTTTCTAGTCAAGCAAAATCCATCAATTGACTTTTTTAAGCATTAAAACTCACATATTAAAGTTTCTAAGCAAACAAATTTCACAAATGTCAGATTAAAGACAAATAATTATCACTTTTGTAACTTTTCAAGCAAACATCTTTTATAATTTGCAGTTTGAAGACAAATGAAATTCACAAATGAACGTTTCTGGTAAAATTCATCAGTTAAACTTAAACTTAAAGCTTTACAAAGTTTACAAATTACAGTTTCTAGAAAATTTATCAACTCAAGTAAACAAAATATAAAATAAAAGTCAAACAGAATCCAATAAATATACTTTCTAGATTAACAAGATTCACAAAGTAAAGTTTATAGACAAGCAAAAATTCTGATAACAGTGAATCAAACAATAGTTCATTGTTTTTTTTTTATTTTTTTTATCCAGGCCACTTTGGACTGTAAAATCTTCCCAATAAAAAAATGAAAGATGACACTCCTTGTTTCAGACGGACAGCCGCTAACCTGCTCTGTTTGTAACAGAATAGCTTCATCTTAAATGTTCATTTTAAAAGTGGGATGTTTTGTGTTGTGGTTTAATCAGGCATAAGATTGCTTCCCTGCAGTCCACAGTAATCAGATTACCTGGCAGGGGCGTGGCTTCAGGCACCAGGGGTGGGACAGGTTGAGCAGGTTTTTGACTGGATGGAATAGGCTCAGAGAGTTGTCAGTCAAATTCATCCATTCAGTGTCCACAGAAACAGAGACTAGACGGTCTGAACACACCAAGAATGAGGAAAGGGTAGAGAGACATATAGGGACAGTGAGGAGAGAGAGAGAAGATCCTGCTGATCTAGATTCCTGTGATCTCATTTGCATGTCCTGTTAGCTGGACTGACAAAAATGTCAGGCTGTCAGACTCTTTTCTGATTGATTTAACATTTTAAAACGTCCAAAAAAGCAAAAATGTAAATGATTAATATTTAAAACTGTACTTTATACACAAACTTACCATCTAATTCAGATCCTAGTAAAATATTTCCTACTGACACCGCCTAATGATTCAAAAAATAATAAAAAATAAAAAATAAAAATAATTAATAAAACATTAAAGCATATTTTTGTTCTAACTGGTAAAACAGTGATTCTAAGAGTTATTTTAATGGTCTGATTTTTATTTTTATATGGATTTAAAAGTGAAAGTGTCAGAACTTGTTCCCCAGACCTCTACGCCTCCGCTAATAATAAAAGAAGAAGTAAACCAAAAATGTGGGGTTTTGTTTGCAAAGAATTGTTTACATGGTTACCATGGAAATAGGAAGTGAAACTGTTATAATAATATAAAAAATATTAAAGTAAAACTTTCATGGCTTAATAAGTATAAAAGTAAATATTTTTTTATATTTGTATCTAATAATTATAAATTCTATCTAAATATTACAGCATATTTTAGCATTATGGAAAGTTCTAAAACTTCCGAACTTGTCATGAAAGTCAATGTAAAAGATTTTATCCAGGTCATTTTAGAGCATTTCTATTGGTCCATTTACCATGACATTCTGATATAATATGAAGAACTGCTAATTTGTTTTTTGATGCAACAGAAACAATATATTTTCTTATAAAACATAAATATTCTTATAAATCAAAACTGTAAAAATGTAAAATGTCTTTTCCTCAGTTAGATGTTAGGCTTATTTTATGTTGAGATGATTATATGAGGGAAAAACAATCACAGACAACACAACTGGGTTATTATTATAATGTATATATATATGCATTATACATGTAATATATATTTAAACTAGTAAATAAATACACTTTCAGTTCTATATAGAACTGAAAAGGGGTAATAATAGTGGAACCCTTTTGCAGCTGCAGTTCAAAAATTAAAGTACTCTCTAATTATTGATCATATTTAAACATCTGGAGGTCTAATATGTGATCAATCATGTGATCAGCACTGAGAGATGGAGGTTATCTAACTAAACTCACACACCAAAAAAAACTTCATTTATAAAATAGAATTTTATAACACCACACACATTCATCACTCCTTCTAATGTGTAGAATCAGAGTCAGGAGCAGAAGATCAGCTGCAGATGATCAGAACATGGTTGGAGAGGATTATTCTGGAGGAGTCTGGAGTCTGATTTAACCCTCAGATGTTTAGTCTGGTCTGATCTTGATTGAAGTTGAAGTGAGGGGTGAAGAAGATCACCATCATGGCCAGATCCAGAGAGCTCTCTGAGGCCTTCAGAAAGAAGGGTGGAGATGTAGAGGAGTCTGCAGATAGAAGGGGTTTAAACAGATCTCAGAACAGTTAGAGATCAGCCGCTGTTCCACTGACCACTAAATCATTTACAAGAGGAACAGCTGACCAGCATGACCAGATCAGGACGTCCCAGCAATATCAGCCCAACAGCAGAACCTCAACATCAGGGGTATCTGTCTCTACCATCAGAAAGAGATCAGACAAGTCTGATTGTTATTGAAGGTGTGCAAGGGTTCATATCTTAAACCCTTAAAGAACCCCTTTACTGAAGAACCCTTATTAAAGAACCCTTTTAAAGAGCCAAAGAGTCATAAAATGCAGTTTAAAAGCATGTCAGGTGATTTAAATTGGCTATATTTACAAGGTTTTGTTTTTGTTTTGATGTTAATGAGGTTTAAAGTCTCTGAAGAACATTAAAGCATCAGAATGCCCTCAGAACTGTTCAGGTTCAAACACATCAAAGAAAGATTAAACAGATAAAACAATCTGAACAACTTTCTTCTGCAAGAATCATAAAAGAGGCAGCGCTGTGTGTGTGTGTGTGTGTGTGTGTGTGTGTGGTTAATTAGTCTGACACCTCACAACCCATCTGACTCGCCCAACTGGATTGTGTGTGTGAGTGTGTGTGACAAATAGTGAACTTTGTGAATTTACGCACCCACACACACACACACACACACACACACACACACACACACACCAGGCCTGAGGCCCAGGTTGACATCAGTGTAATGATATAACTCACACACCCTGACTCCAGTGTATTGAGACTCTATATGTGTGTGTGTGTGTGTGTGTGTGTGTTGCAGGACCAGCATGATGCGATTGAGAAACACACCCAGTCGGGGCTGGAGCTCGTGGAACGTTATGTGAAGTTCGTCAAAGAGCGAACAGAAATCGAGCAGACCTATGCCAAACAGCTCAGGCAAGTGTGTGTGTGTGTGTATATGTGTGTGTGTATATGTGTGTGTGTGTGTGTGTGTATGTGCCAGAGAACATTCATGAGCAAAACTGGAAATGTCTACTTTTACTTTGAAATACCATGCTGCCTAATAATGCCAGGGGTGGGCTAGAGGGGTAAAAAGCCCCCCAGCATTGGGGAATTGGGGAGTTGGGGATGATGAGGTGGGGGGGTGGTGATCATCATCCAACATCCTGACCTCACTGAATGCAATCAAATCCTCACAGTAATATAGTACAAAAACCTTCTTCCCTGGACAGTAGAGATCAGGTGTCCCAATACTTTTGTCCATACAGTCCATACATACAGTAGTGAAAATG
>NC_132892.1:34744637-34767137 GCF_030463535.1 Salminus brasiliensis
ATTATTAACAGTAATGAGGATGAGGATAATAGTTATTAATAACTAGAGGAGTGATGTAAGGCTGTCAGATCAGCTTCAGATCAAACATTATTATTATTATTATTATTATTATTATTATTATTATTGGTCTCACTTTATTTAGATAGGGCATTTTAGCTAGCGTAAGGGGCAAGGCTGGGTTTGGGACCAGGGTGGGGGTTAGGTTTAGGCTTTGGGTTGAGATTAAGGTTAGCTCCAGGTCCTGGTTTAGGGTGAGATATTTAGTATTTATAAAGTGTTCTATCCAAATAATGTGTTTCCATATAGTTACTTTATTAATAATAGATAATAGATCTTATTAAGTAGGATATGAGCTGAACACAGCAGTAACACAGCGAGGCCTTCCGAATCTGTCTCAGATGTAGTGTCTGATTATTTCCAGAGTCCAGAGTGATGATCATAGTGTTTCTAATAACATTAAGAAAATCATTTTTGTTAAAAAAAACAAACAAACTGAATCCTTTGCAAAACAGTTTCTGAATATTTTATGTCAACATTTCCAGTAAAGTCTTCCGGACAGCATCTGCTGACATCATAGCCCCTATAGCAGAGAGTGACTGTAATGTTCGATTGGGTGGATGAAATTCTACCAGACACTCATTTAGGATTAAAACTATGAAAGATAAGAGAGTTCGAGTACTAGACAACCATTTTTAGGCATTTTCTATACTTTCAAATTTATAGAATTATATTATATATAATTAATGTATTACATATATATATATATATATATATATATATATATATATACATTTTTACATATATATTATTATTATTATTATTATATATAATATATATGTAAAAGCACTGTGCATTGTGATTTTTTTTCACACCAATTTTCAGGCATTTTCTATACTTTCGAATTTATAGAATGATATATATATATATATATATATATATATATATATATATAATGAATGTATAATATATATGCATTTTTTACATATATATTATTATATATATATATATATATATATATATATATATATATATATATATATATATATATTTAAAAGTACTGTGCATCTATCTAAGTTCTATCATTATTTGGATAGTACCACATGAGTCCTGAGGCAGTGCCTCCAACTGTAATGTAGAACCACTGGAAGGCTGGGGGGGGGGGGGGGTTGAGCTCATAGCTTCTAAAGTGTAAAAGATAATATTACAAAATGGAAGTTTAGGGGAACCAGGGAGGTCAAGCTGACACCTGGAAGAGCAGGAGAACCCTCATGTGGAAAACTGATCTTGTGCTGGTAAGACAGGCAAATCAAGACCCACATGTGACCTCCAAGCACCGGCAAGATAGTTCCTCATGGAAGAGTCATGAGAGGGAGGGAGACCTTACCTGTGGTCTTGTCATGAGGTCTGGACATGTGCCCGGGGGCTGATGGTTGAAGGTAGTTCGAACTTTTTTGGCCACAATCAGCAAATGGTAAAATTAGAGAACAAACGGAACTGCCCTGCCAACTGTGAAGCATGGGGGTGGGCGTGTCCTTCTTTGGGGTTGTGTTGCAGCCAGTGGCACTGGCAATATTACTAAGTCCTGACTCTGTGAGGTGGCCCAATGTATTTTTTCAGACATGTATAAATGAAAATATGACATTTTATCATTAAAACTAATATTATATATATAAAATATTACAATATCACTGTTGTATGACACTAAGTTTACTTCACAGAAAATGTTGCATATATTTGAGGTTGAATCGTTCTGCTTCTAATTCTCATTTCTCTATGTTGAGGTTCTGAACCTCTGTGTTATGCATGCCCACGTTTACAATATATTAATATTAATAAGAGCGGAGTTGTGAGTGTGTATCTGTGTTTAGACTCAAATTCCATCTGCTCATTAAATCAATTACAGGTTTTATTCTGAAGAGAAATTTTACATCATATTTCCAGTGATTGTCAGATCTAGAAAAAAATACATTCACATAAACAGGGAAGACACGGGACACTGTCCAATACACACAAACGCACATGCCTACATAAACACACACACACACACACAGTCATGCCACAGGTAGACAGTGGAATGTGTAAACATGTCTGAACACAAAGTCTTTGGTCTCTGAAATGTTTAAGACGTCTCTTAAGACTCAGACACAGTTTCGGCTGTAAATCCCGACTGCAGACAGCGGTCAAACTCTAGGAAGACCTCAAGACCTCGGTCAAATGACCAACACTTACCAACAAGTCATGTGTTCCAATATATTACAAAATATTCTGTTTATTCTAGAGTTTGCAATATACCAATAATATATAACCATATACTCCATTCTTTACCAAGCTCCTCCCATCTGTTCCTTAGTAACCACTGTTGAAAGGTTGTGGATAAAAATCCCATTTAACCCTGAAAAGAAACTAATATTTTTATTGAAATATAAAACTGAATATTAATAAGGCTCTAAATGGAGGTATTGTGATATACACTGAGGAGGCGGAGCTACAGTCTCTCATTAGGGTGAATATTAATAACTCTAACTGTAGGTATTGTGATATACACTGAGGAGGCGGAGCTACAGTCTCTCATTAGGGTGAATATTAATAACGCTCTAAATGTAGGTATTGTGATATACACTGAGGAGGAGGAGCTACAGTCTCTCATTAGGGTGAATATTAATAACTCTAAATGTAGGTATTGTGATATACACTGAGGAGGAGGAGCTACAGTCTCTCATTAGGGTGAATATTAATAACGCTCTAAATGTAGGTATTGTGATATACACTGAGGAGGAGGAGCTACAGTCTCTCATTAGGGTGAATATTAATAACTCTAAATGTAGGTATTGTGATATACACTGAGGAGGAGGAGCTACAGTCTCTCATTAGGGTGAATATTAATAACGCTCTAAATGTAGGTATTGTGATATACACTGAGGAGGAGGAGCTACAGTCTCTCATTAGGGTGAATATTAATAACGCTCTAAATGTAGGTATTGTGATATACACTGAGGAGGCGGAGCTACAGTCTCTCATTAGGATTGAATGGGACTTTTGTACCAGTATCCTGTAAAGCTTGTCTAACCTATCAACAGTAGCTACAAAATAGAGAAGATTTGTGGGCGGAGCCTAGAAAGGGTACATTTTATAGATTCTGCCGAAACAGAGCAAGCGTCAGTCAGTTCCATAAATTCGTTCCAGTCAGTCCAGATTACAGTCTCTCCCAACAGGGATGGACGTTCTGACCAAGAGCACATGCAGGATGAGCTGGTGATGGAAAGCCCAGAGTGGAGGTCAGAAGGTCAGACCTCAGAGGTCGGACAGGGTTCCAGTTTGTTGGAGAGGACAGTAAGGATCTTTTCAAATTTTTCATAGCGCTCCTTTTTTGGTGCTTCTGCTCCGGCCTGGCCCCAGAACAAACGCATAGCAAACTCTGTCCGGAAGGCCTCCAACAACTCCGGGATTGGCTCCCAACCTGCTGCAGGAGGAGATATGCAAATATCATCACCTGTACTGACAACTGAGAACATACTGACAACCAGCAACACATACTCCCACTTACAACCTACAAAATACTTAAACTTATAAACAATAAAAGAATTCTACTTACAAAAAATAAAATATTTATACTTAGAAACAATAAAAATATTTCTTTTTATATATAAAAATATTTTTTTTTAAATATATTTTTACTTACAAATGCTAAACTATTTTATGCACAAAAATAAAATATTTCTACTTTCAGCCAATAAAACATTTCTACTTTTAGTCAATAAAATATTTCTACTTATAAAAAATAAAATATAAAATATTTCTACTTACAAACAATAAGATATTTCTACTTACAAACAATAAAAATATTTATACTCATAAACAATAAAATAATTATACTTATAACTAATAAAGTATTTCTACTTACAAACAATAAAATATTTCTTTTTATATATAAAAAATATTTGTTTTAAATATATTTTTACTTACAAATACTAAAATATTTTTACTTATAAACAAAATATTTCTACTTACAAACAATAACATATTTCTACTTACAACCAATAAAATATTTCTACTTACAAACAATAAAAATATTTATACTCATAAACAATAAAATAATTATACTTATAACTAATAAAGTATTTCTACTTACAAACAATAAAATATTTCTTTTTATATATAAAAAATATTTGTTTTAAATATATTTTTACTTACAAATACTAAAATATTTTTACTTATAAACAAAATATTTCTACTTACAAACAATAACATATTTCTACTCACAAAAAATATTTTTATGCACAAAAATAAAATATTTATACTTTCAGCCAATAAAATATTTATACTTTTAGTCAATAAAATATTTCTACTTATAGAAAATAAAATATTTCTACTTACAAACAATAAGATATTTCTACTTAAACATAAAATATTTCTACTTACAAACAATAAAATTATTCTACTTTTAAACAATAAAATAATTCTACTTACAAAAAATAAAATATTTATACTCATAAACAATACAATAATTATACTTATAACTAATAAAATATTTATACTTATAAAAAATAAAATAAAAAATATTTATACTTATAAAAAATAAAAAAAATATTTATACTTATAAAAAATAAAATATAAAATATTTCTATTTACAAACATATATTTTTACTTACAAAAATACAATATTTCTACTTTCAGCTAATTAAATATTGTAACTATATAAGTGGGTGTGTACCTGAGAGCAGTGTGTGTGCATGTTGCTGGTACTGGTCAGCTTGGACTGCAGCATTGCGTGCAGACTGCAGGATGCTGAAGAGAAGCTGGCAGCCTCTCTCTGAGTTCTCCACTGCGTCCTCCCCCTCCATCAGCTTCAGTAACGGCACCAGGTGGGGCAGAGCCAGGGGCCCGGACACCACAGAGTCTACGACACACACAGCAGGTGTTTAGGTAATTACCTTCTGCTTCACCAAGACGATTACACCTTCTGCTTCACCAATGAACACCCACTTCAATATCTAAGAAGGTCCAGAACCGTGGTCCTCAACAAACCTGCACGTCAACTCAAGAGCTAATGCTAACCCCAACACTGCTGCTGCTGACCAGTCTGCTCATAATCTGGACATCTGTAGATCATCTACAGGCTGACTGCTTAGTGCTATAGCTATGATATGCTAACACTAACACACTACTAATACTAACACTTTACTGACAAAAGTATTGGGACACCTGCTCATTCACAGTTTCTCCTGAAATCAAGGGTATTAAAAAGAGTTGCTCCTGCTTCTGCTGGAGTAACTGTCTCTACTGTCCAGAGAAGAAGACTTTCTACTAGATTCTGGAGGAGGAGCATTGCTGTGAGGATTTGATTGATTGCATTCAGTGAAAAGAGCATGCTAGTCAGACCAGGGTGTTGGATGATTATGATCACCACCCCACCTCATCTGGATGGAGCTCCTCCACCACCATCATTCCAGAGAACACAGTTCCTCCACTGCTCCACAGCTCCTCAATGCTGGGGGGCTTTATACCCCTCTAGTCCACGCCTGGCATTAGGCAGCATGGAGCCGATAGGGTCATGATGTTGATCTGCTCCAGAGAGTCCTATTCTATTGGCAGTACTTCTTCTCTACAGGGACTAGACAAGCTGTGTGTGCATTTGCTTAAAGTAGCTGCATGCATTCATTAGAAAGGGTGTCCACAAATATTTGGACATACTGCTAAAGCTGTAAAACACCGTGTTCCACACCCAGCCGCACTCACCGCCCCCCTCGTTCAGGGACTTCATGAAGGGTTTCAGGGTCTTCTCAAACATCACGGCACTCTCAGTGTGATTCCTCCTCAACACTCGCCACGTCATCTCCAACCTCACCACCTACACACACACACACACACACACATACATTATACACATTATAAACACACATCTTATATGTATGCACAACATGGACAAAAGTATTGGGACACCTGCTCATTAATTTTTTTTTTCTCAGAAATGTACTCCACAGCTCCTCAATGCTGGGGGGCTTTATACCCCTCTAGCCCACACTAGATTGTAGCCCGCACAGCTTGTCTAGTCCCTGTAGAGAAGAAGTACTGCCAATAGAATAGGACCATCTGGAGCAGATCATCATCATGACCCTATTGGCTCCATGCTGCCTAATAATGCCAGGCGTGGGCTAGAGGGGTATAAAGCCCCCCAGCATTGAGGAGCTGTGGAGCAGTGGAGGAGCTGTGTTCTCTGGAATGATGGTGGAGGAGCTCCATCCAGTACTTTTGAATGAGTTGGGGAGTTGGGGATGATGATGAGGTGGGGTGGTGATCATCATCATCCAACATCCTGACCTCACTAACACTCTTATTCCTGAATGCAATCAATCAAATCCTCACAGCAATGCTGCTCCAAATTCTAGTAGAAAGCCTTCTTCTCTGGACAGTAAAGTCAGTAACTCCAACTGTCATTAATCTCCTTGATTTCAGAAGGATAACAATGAATGAGCAGGTGTCCAAATACTTTTGTCCCTATAGCGCAGCTCTGGCTGAGCTATTCCTTCAATCTCAGAGCGTATCTTGAGTGTGACCTCTGACCTGAGGCAGCTCCAGAGCCTTCATGACGGCGGAGAAGGCGTAGAGGTCGTGGGCGGTGTCTCGCAGAGCCTGGGCCAGCTGGATGACCTTGTGGAGGACGGCCGCTCTCTGATTGGCCGAACCCGTACAGCCCAGAACATCCACAGCTATGCCTAACGCTATCAGGTGATGTCTGAGAGGGAGAGGAGAAGGGAGGAGGGGTATTTATCGCCCTGTATGTAAACGCCATGGGTTACCACCTAGCAACACCATAGCAACCACCTGGGATATCATACAACCACCTAGCAGCAACATAGCGACCAGCATAGCAACAGCCTGGATGTGAGAACCGTTCCAGCACAACCATTCTGTGTTTACTGTAAGCTGTGCCTTTAAGACTCATATGTAAATGAGCTATGTTCTGATTGGCTGTGTCTCACTGTGATAATAACCCACCTGTCCAGCAGGTCTTTCCTGAGCTGGCTCCCATGGGGCAGCATGATGAGCTCCAGTCCAGAATCTACTCCCATTATCCTCTTCTGCTCCGCCGTCACCCCGGTTACACGAGCCACCTGAACACAGGACAGAGTGTCAAAGCAGCATTCGGAGACCCCCGGTGGTGGAAATGTGTAACTGCAAGTAACCTGTGCCGAGCTACAGTCTCTCATTAGGGTGAATATTAATAACGCTCTAAATGTAGGTATTGTGATATACACTGAGGAGGAGGAGCTACAGTCTCTCATTAGGGTGAATATTAATAACGCTTTAAATGTAGGTATTGTGATATACACTGAGGAGGAGGAGCTACAGTCTCTCATTAGGGTGAATATTAATAACGCTCTAAATGTAGGTATTGTGATATACACTGAGGAGGCGGAGCTACAGTCTCTCATTAGGGTGAATATTAATAACTCTCTAAATGTAGGTATTGTGATATACACTGAGGAGGAGGAGCTACAGTCTCTCATTAGGGTGAATATTAATAAGGCTCTAAATGTAGGTATTGTGATATACACTGAGGAGGAGGAGCTACAGTCTCTCATTAGGGTGAATATTAATAACGCTCTAAATGTAGGTATTGTGATATACACTGAGGAGGAGGAGCTACAGTCTCTCATTAGTGTGAATATTAATAACTCTAAATGTAGGTATTGTGATATACACTGAGGAGGAGGAGCTACAGTCTCTCATTAGGGTGAATATTAATAACTCTCTAAATGTAGGTACTGTGATATACACTGAGGAGGCGGAGCTACAGTCTCTCATTAGTGTGAATATTAATAACTCTCTAAATGTAGGTACTGTGATATACACTGAGTAGGAGGAGCTACAGTCTCTCATTAGTGTGAATATTAATAACTCTAAATGTAGGTATTGTGATATACACTGAGGAGGCGGAGCTACAGTCTCTCATTAGGGTGAATATTAATAACGCTCTAAATGTAGGTATTGTGATATACACTGAGGAGGAGGAGCTACAGTCTCTCATTAGGGTGAATATTAATAACGCACTCTAAATGTAGGTATTGTGATATACACTGAGGAGGAGGAGCTACAGTCTCTCATTAGGGTGAATATTAATAACGCTCTAAATTTAGGTATTGTGATATACACTGAGGAGGAGGAGCTACAGTCTCTCATTAGAGTGAATATTAATAATGCTCTAAATGTAGGTATTGTGATATACACTGAGGAGGAGGAGCTACAGTCTCTCATTAGGGTGAATATTAATAACTAAATGTAGGTATTGTGATATACACTGAGGAGGAGGAGCTACAGTCTCTCATTAGGGTGAATATTAATAACGCTCTAAATGTAGGTATTGTGATATACACTGAGGAGGCGGAGCTACAGTCTCTCATTAGGGTGAATATTAATAACGCTCTAAATGTAGGTATTGTGATATACACTGAGGAGGCGGAGCTACAGTCTCTCATTAGGGTGAATATTAATAACTCTCTAAATGTAGGTATTGTGATATACACTGAGGAGGAGGAGCTACAGTCTCTCATTAGGGTGAATATTAATAAGGCTCTAAATGTAGGTATTGTGATATACACTGAGGAGGAGGAGCTACAGTCTCTCATTAGGGTGAATATTAATAACGCTCTAAATGTAGGTATTGTGATATACACTGAGGAGGAGGAGCTACAGTCTCTCATTAGTGTGAATATTAATAACTCTAAATGTAGGTATTGTGATATACACTGAGGAGGAGGAGCTACAGTCTCTCATTAGGGTGAATATTAATAACTCTCTAAATGTAGGTACTGTGATATACACTGAGGAGGCGGAGCTACAGTCTCTCATTAGTGTGAATATTAATAACTCTCTAAATGTAGGTACTGTGATATACACTGAGTAGGAGGAGCTACAGTCTCTCATTAGTGTGAATATTAATAACTCTAAATGTAGGTATTGTGATATACACTGAGGAGGCGGAGCTACAGTCTCTCATTAGGGTGAATATTAATAACGCTCTAAATGTAGGTATTGTGATATACACTGAGGAGGAGGAGCTACAGTCTCTCATTAGGGTGAATATTAATAACGCACTCTAAATGTAGGTATTGTGATATACACTGAGGAGGAGGAGCTACAGTCTCTCATTAGGGTGAATATTAATAACGCTCTAAATTTAGGTATTGTGATATACACTGAGGAGGAGGAGCTACAGTCTCTCATTAGAGTGAATATTAATAATGCTCTAAATGTAGGTATTGTGATATACACTGAGGAGGAGGAGCTACAGTCTCTCATTAGGGTGAATATTAATAACTAAATGTAGGTATTGTGATATACACTGAGGAGGAGGAGCTACAGTCTCTCATTAGGGTGAATATTAATAACGCTCTAAATGTAGGTATTGTGATATACACTGAGGAGGCGGAGCTACAGTCTCTCATTAGGGTGAATATTAATAACTAAATGTAGGTATTGTGATATACACTGAGGAGGCGGAGCTACAGTCTCTCATTAGGGTGAATATTAATAACTAAATGTAGGTATTGTGATATACACTGAGGAGGAGGAGCTACAGTCTCTCATTAGGGTGAATATTAATAACTCTCTAAATGTAGGTACTGTGATATACACTGAGGAGGCAGAGCTACAGTCTCTCATTAGGGTGAATATTAATAACGCTCTAAATGTAGGTATTGGGATATACACTGAGGAGGAGGAGCTACAGTCTCTCATTAGGGTGAATATTAATAACGCTCTAAATGTAGGTATTGTGATATACGCTGAGGAGGCGGAGCTACAGTCTCTCATTAGGGTGAATATTAATGACGCTCTAAATGTAGGTATTGTGATATACACTGAGGAGGCGGAGCTACAGTCTCTCATTAGGGTGAATATTAATAACTCTAAATGTAGGTATTGTGATACACACTGAGGAGGAGGAGCTACAGTCTCTCATTAGGGTGAATATTAATAACGCTCTAAATGTAGGTATTGGGATATACACTGAGGAGGAGGAGCTACAGTCTCTCATTAGGGTGAATATTAATAACGCTCTAAATGTAGGTATTGTGATATACGCTGAGGAGGCGGAGCTACAGTCTCTCATTAGGGTGAATATTAATAACGCTCTAAATGTAGGTATTGTGATATACACTGAGGAGGAGGAGCTACAGTCTCTCATTAGGGTGAATATTAATAACGCTCTAAATGTAGGTATTGTGATATACACTGAGGAGGAGGAGCTACAGTCTCTCATTAGGGTGAATATTAATAACGCTCTAAATGTAGGTATTGGGATATACACTGAGGAGGAGGAGCTACAGTCTCTCATTAGGGTGAATATTAATAACGCTCTAAATGTAGGTATTGTGATATACGCTGAGGAGGCGGAGCTACAGTCTCTCATTAGGGTGAATATTAATGACGCTCTAAATGTAGGTATTGTGATATACACTGAGGAGGCGGAGCTACAGTCTCTCATTAGGGTGAATATTAATAACTCTAAATGTAGGTATTGTGATATACACTGAGGAGGAGGAGCTACAGTCTCTCATTAGGGTAAATATTAATAACGCTCTAAATGTAGGTATTGTGATATACACTGAGGAGGAGGAGCTACAGTCTCTCATTAGGGTGAATATTAATAACGCTCTAAATGTAGGTATTGTGATATACACTGAGGAGGAGGAGCTACAGTCTCTCATTAGGGTGAATATTAATAACGCTCTAAATGTAGGTATTGTGATATACACTGAGGAGGTGGAGCTACAGTCTCTCATTAGGGTGAATATTAATAACGCTCTAAATGTAGGTATTGTGATATACACTGAGGAGGAGGAGCTACAGTCTCTCATTAGGGTGAATATTAATAACGCTCTAAATGTAGGTATTGTGATATACACTGAGGAGGTGGAGCTACAGTCTCTCATTAGGGTGAATATTAATAACGCTCTAAATGTAGGTATTGTGATATACACTGAGGAGGAGGAGCTACAGTCTCTCATTAGGGTGAATATTAATAACTCTAAATGTAGGTATTGTGATATACACTGAGGAGGCGGAGCTACAGTCTCTCATTAGGGTGAATATTAATAACTCTAAATGTAGGTATTGTGATATACACTGAGGAGGAGGAGCTACAGTCTCTCATTAGGGTGAATATTAATAACGCTCTAAATGTAGGTATTGTGATATACACTGAGGAGGCGGAGCTACAGTCTCTCATTAGGGTGAATATTAATAACGCTCTAAATGTAGGTACTGTGATATACACTGAGGAGGCGGAGCTACAGTCTCTCATTAGGGTGAATATTAATAACTCTAAATGTAGGTACTGTGATATACACTGAGGAGGCGGAGCTACAGTCTCTCATTAGAGTGAATATTAATAACGCTCTAAATGTAGGTATTGTGATATACACTGAGGAGGCGGAGCTACAGTCTCTCATTAGGGTGAATATTAATAACTAAATGTAGGTGTTGTGATATACACTGAGGAGGAGGAGCTACAGTCTCTCATTAGGGGGAATATTAATAACGCTCTAAATGTAGGTATTGTGATATACACTGAGGAGGCGGAGCTACAGTCTCTCATTAGGGTGAATATTAATAACGCTCTAAATGTAGGTATTGTGATATACACTGAGGAGGAGGAGCTACAGTCTCTCATTAGGGTGAATATTAATAACTCTAAATGTAGGTATTGTGATATACACTGAGGAGGCGGAGCTACAGTCTCTCATTAGGGTGAATATTAATAACTCTAAATGTAGGTATTGTGATATACACTGAGGAGGAGGAGCTACAGTCTCTCATTAGGGTGAATATTAATAACGCTCTAAATGTAGGTATTGTGATATACACTGAGGAGGAGGAGCTACAGTCTCTCATTAGGGTGAATATTAATAACTCTAAATGTAGGTATTGTGATATACACTGAGGAGGCGGAGCTACAGTCTCTCATTAGGGTGAATATTAATAACTCTAAATGTAGGTATTGTGATATACACTGAGGAGGAGGAGCTACAGTCTCTCATTAGGGTGAATATTAATAACGCTCTAAATGTAGGTATTGTGATATACACTGAGGAGGCGGAGCTACAGTCTCTCATTAGGGTGAATATTAATAACGCTCTAAATGTAGGTACTGTGATATACACTGAGGAGGCGGAGCTACAGTCTCTCATTAGGGTGAATATTAATAACTCTAAATGTAGGTACTGTGATATACACTGAGGAGGCGGAGCTACAGTCTCTCATTAGAGTGAATATTAATAACGCTCTAAATGTAGGTATTGTGATATACACTGAGGAGGCGGAGCTACAGTCTCTCATTAGGGTGAATATTAATAACTCTAAATGTAGGTATTGTGATATACACTGAGGAGGAGGAGCTACAGTCTCTCATTAGGGTGAATATTAATAACGCTCTAAATGTAGGTATTGTGATATACACTGAGGAGGCGGAGCTACAGTCTCTCATTAGGGTGAATATTAATAACTCTAAATGTAGGTATTGTGATATACACTGAGGAGGAGCATCACCTGGCAGTCCACACTGAGCATGTGCAGGGCGGTTGCTTTGGCGTCGGTGCGAGCGAACAGCTCTTTGACTGTGTGCAGGACACTCTGCTCGAGTGGACGGTTGTTGTCTGGCAGCAGCAGTGACCTAAAGGCATCGAGCCGAAAGCAGGAGGTGGTCTCAATCTGAGGTGGCTCAAATGTCCAGCCCAGCTCCGTCCCCTCTGCCTCCGTCCCCCTGCTCTCTTCCTCCACCCTCTCTCGCTCCTCCTCCAATCGCTGAGCCTCCAAGAAGGTGAAGCTGGTGTCTGTGAGACGAGCTCGACTGTTCCACTTCTCCTGAGCACGCAGTCGCGCCGCGTGGCCTTTAGGCAGCATGGAGGGAGGGATCTGCAATCAAAGGCAAAAGGTAAAGGTGGCCACTTTATTTGAAACAACCCACCTTGGGCCTCCACTGCTGGCCACTTTAATAGAAACATCCAACCTGTACTGTCCTCTCACCTGGGGCACTAGCTCATCATAGAAGGAAGCGGGGTCCACCTGTATCCGCGGGGTTGTGGGCGGTACCCCTGGAAACAGGGTTGACACTCTGAGGGGTTTAGGAGGGGCTCTGGAATGCAGCTGACCATCAGAGCCCCTCAGGGTGGCGCCGCCGGCAGGTGATTGGGTGGCACGAGGTGAGCGAATGGAGCTAGGGCTGAGTAAAGGGTCGCTTCCTGTCCGGTACATTGGAGACATGGGGGCGGAGCTAGAGTCCTGAGACTGGCACGACTGGGATATACCTGAGACAAGGTTTTTAACATACGTAAACAATACATATACAGACAATGAAAGTGTGTGTAAGTGGGTGTGTGTGTGTGTGTGTGTGTGTGTGTGTGTGTGTGTGTGTACCTGTACGCAGGTTGCTGTCTGATTGTGCTGACTGTAGTGATGGTCTTCCCAATGTCTCTAGATTAGCGGGCTGACTGCCACTCCTAAACACACACACACACACACACACACACACACACACACCTCAGGTACAAAAAGCAATGACAAATCCCTATTGTTCTTAAAACACATCATGGTACATTTAGTTTAATTAATTCTGATTTGTATTTTGATAAACATCTACTTGATGTTTGATGACTAATGGATGATAAACGTCTACTGGAATATAAACATCTACTGGATGATAAACGTCTACTGGATGATATATGAGGAATGGATAATAGACATCTGCTAGATGGTAGACATCTACTGGAATATAAACATCTACTGGATGATAAACGTCTACTGGATGATATATAAGGAATGGATAATAGACATCTGCCAGATGGTAGACATCTACTGGAATATAAACATCTACTGGATGATAAACGTCTACTGGATGATATATGAGGAATGGATAATAGACATCTGCTAGATGGTAGACATCTACTGGAATAATAACATCTACTGGATGACAGACGTCTACTAGATGATAGACGTCTACTAGATGATAGATGTCCACTGGATCATAAGCGTCTACTGGATGATAAGCGCTTACTGGATGATAGACGTTTACTGAATGGTAGACGTCTACTGGATGATAGATGGCCACTGGATGATAGACGTCTACTGGATGATGGACATCTACTGGATGATAGATGTCTACTGGATGATAGAGGGTGAATCGATAATGGACAAATACAGGATGATAGACGTTCAGTGGATGACATACGTCTACTAGATGATAAACATCCACTGGATTATAGTCACCTACTGGATGGTGGGCGTTTACTGGATGATAGACGTTTATTGGATGATAGTCATCTGCTGGATGATAAGCGCTTACTGGATGATAGACGTCTACTGGATGATAAGCGTCTACTGGATGATAAGCGCTTACTGAATGATAGACGTTTACTGGATGGTAGACGTCTACTGGAAGATAGATGGCCACTAGATGATAAACGTCTACTGGATGATGGACATCTACTGGATGATAGACGTCTACTGGATGATAAACGTCTGCTGGATGATAAGCGTCTACTGAATGATAAGCGCATATTAGATGATAAGCGTCTACTGGATGACAGATGTCTACTAGATGATAGACGTCTAACTGGATGATAAACATCTACTTGATAATAGACGTCTACTGGGTAATAGATGTCTACTGGATGATAAACGTCTGCTGGATGACAGACGTTTACTAGATGATAAGCGTCTACTGGATGATAAATGTCTACTGGATGATAAGCGTCTACGGGATGATAGAAAGCTACTGGATAATAAACGTCTACTGGATGATAGACTAGTTGATAGACGTCTACTGGATGACAGGCTAGCTGCAACTCAGGCGTTGTCATTTGAACACACTGAATTTACCTCAGCAGGTTGCTGTTGACCTGTAGCATGTCCATATGGGTGGAGCTTAAGCTCCGTCTCTTGTTCTTTTCCACTCTTGCCTTTGCGGCCTGGCGCTCGCTGATGACCCGCAGAGGAAGGCTGCGCGTGATTGGGTGAAAGATGATGGTTCCCGACGCTTGGGATATAGGCCGCCGCCCACCAACATGGAAACGCACCAATGCTGGAATATTGTCGAACTGGTCCATCTCGAACTGAAACAGCTCCCTCATGTAACCCTGGAGCAGAAATCACCAGAAATCAGCAGAAATCAGCAGAAGATCTTCACACTCAACAATTCAGAATCAAATCGTCCCGAATTTACCAAAATGTCCAACGTCTCGTTACTTTAACTGACATCAAAATTACAACAAAATGATGAGAAAAGGAAACAGACAAATCACACGACGTCCAGACCTCAACATCACTGAACAGCTCTGGAGGGCTTGAATAGAGAAATGCTGAAATTGCTTCTAAGATTAAACTTTGGAGGTGCAGATGAAGTCTCCAGTGAAGTCACCGTTTCAGAGACGTACAGTTTATCATAAGCTCTACATCAGTCACCCAAACCCCACCTTTACCCCGAGAGTTACGGTTAAAGAAGAGGAACTGGTTTCAGCCACAAAACTGGATTCCTTACCAGGGCCTTAAAGTAAAACTTTATCTTATAACTGTAGCATCAAAGCTGTTCCCAAGCACCCCTCCCCCCCATCTCCACTCTGGGAAAACATCTGTCTTCAGACTGGGGCAAAACCAGAGCTGCCCAGACCCAGACCTTCTGTTTCAACTTGTTTGCCTTGAAGTCAGATGGGATGAAAAGGTAAGATAGTGGCACAGACACATTTACATTCACAGCATTTATCAGACTTACAAAAGAGCTTCACCGTTTACTGAAGAAGAACCTCAGCTAGTTTAAAAGCTCCTCTAATCTTAGACTCTACTAAACACAAGTCACTATGGAGACCATAATACTCTTCTCTTCGCCTGAGTACTCTCAGAAGAGGAGGGTCTTCAGTCTGGGTTTGAGGACAGCGAGCGTTGGACTCTGCTGTTCGGACACCCAGGGGAAGTTCGTTCCACCACTTCCACTTCGATATTGACTTGTGTTTAGTAGAGTTTTAACCTTCTCAGGACTGTAGCACTCGTCTCACTCTGACCCTCCGAACACTCCTAAACCACCATATGGCCGATCAGCAGAGTGACTCCTGCCTACATGTGGAAGCCTTTTCGCTGTGGAGCAGCAGGTCCTGACTGGCACAGGTATGAGCGCTGCCGAGAACCAAACGTTGCGCAAGAAGGATGAACCTCATCACACAGCGGAGCTTTTCCAAGGTCAAAGGATTTAGAAGACATGGACTCACTCACAGAGTGGAGCACAGATCACACGGCTCTAACGTTCTTTCAGAAGAAACAGCAGTATCCAAACAATCATCACCAAACACCAGCAATCTCCACCAAACACCATCAATCTCCACCAAACACCATCATTCTCTATCCAATGCCACGACTCTCCACCAAACACCATCTTACTTCATCAAGAAGCACTATCATTTTCCACCAAACACCATCATTTTCCACCAAACACCATCATTTTCCACCAAACACCATCATTCTCCACCAAACACCATCAATCTCTACCAAACACCATCATACTTCACCAACTAACACCATCATTCCCCACTAAACACCATCATTCTCCACCAACTAACACCATCATTCTCCACCAAACACCATCATTCTCCACCAAACACCATCATTCTCCACCAAACACCATCAATCTCCACCAAACACTATCATACTTCACCAACTAACACCATCATTCCCCACTAAACACCATCATTCTCCACCAACTAACACCATCATTCCCCACTAAACACCATCATTCTCCACCAAACACCATCATTCTCCACCAACACATCATTCTCCACCAAACACCATCATTCTCCACCAAACACCATCATTCTCCACCAAACACCATCAATCTCCACCAAACACTATCATACTTCACCAACTAACACCATCATTCTCCACTAAACACCATCATTCTCCACCAACTAACACCATCATTCTCCACCAACACCATCATTCTCCACCAAACACCATCATTCTCCACCAAACACCATCAATCTCCACCAAACACCATCATTCTCCACCAACACATCATTCTCCACCAAACACCATCATTCTCCACCAAACACCATCAATCTCCACCAAACACTATCATACTTCACCAACTAACACCATCATTCTCCACTAAACACCATCATTCTCCACCAACTAACACCATCATTCCCCACTAAACACCATCATTCTCCACCAAACACCATCATTCTCCACCAACACATCATTCTCCACCAAACACCATCATTCTCCACCAAACACCATCAATCTCCACCAAACACTATCATACTTCACCAACTAACACCATCATTCTCCACTAAACACCATCATTCTCCACCAACTAACACCATCATTCTCCACCAACACCATCATTCTCCACCAAACACCATCATTCTCCACCAAACACCATCAATCTCCACCAAACACCATCATTCTCCACCAAACACCATCAATCTCCACCAAACACTATCATACTTCACCAACTAACACCATCATTCTCCACTAAACACTATCATACTTCACCAACTAACACCATCATTCTCCACCAAACACCATCATTCTCCACCAACACTATCATTCTCCACCAAACACCATCATTCTCCACCAACTAACACCATCATTCTCCACCAAACACCATCATTCTCCACCAACACTATCATTCTCCACTAAACTCCATCATTCTCCACCAACTAACACCATCAGTCTCCACTAAACTCCATCATTCTCCACCAAACACCATCATTCTCCACTAAACACCATCATTCTCTACCAACTAACACCATCAGTCTCCACCAACTCATTCTGCTGAGGGATGGGCCACTGTTGATGTTTGTTTGGAGAAGGCTGGGTCACCATGCTCTGGGCTTTACTCCCACACTCCCACAGCTCAACACTCCCTCCGAGGTTTCCTAACACCAGTCCCAGCTGACCACAGCGCACCCCAGCCGTAACACAGCTGCTGAAACCCGCCGTGCTGCTGATGACTAACGGACGAGTCAGAGGATCAGGAGAGAGGGAGGGAGAACCTGTTTGGGCCGGAGGACGATCCGGATGATTTTAAAGTGCATCGGCTGTTCTTTCCACATGCAGCTCAGGACGTAATCCCCACTGCTGGACATGGAGTCTCTGACCAGGAAATCACCATCCCTCTGCAACAGTTCCTCTGCACCCTACACACACACACACACACACACACACACACACTGTGCATTAGCTGTGTGTATTTTACACTCATCACTGAATCACACACACACACACACACACACACACACACACACCTCTCTCTGAAGCTGGCCGTGGTACCAGGCATGACTCCTGATATCTTCAGTATTGAGTTTAAGCTCCTCCTCCAGTTCCTTCTTGAACGAGTCCATCTCTGTACGACCCGAAAACACCTACGCAACGTTTCAGCAACGTCAACAAAACACAAATGATAAAACACAACATTTTTATTACACAGAATTTTAACATTAATAATATCCAGCTTTTTATTATCGTTATTATTTCCAAACTTTCATTACAGAGAATTCAAATTCAAAACACTTTTATTTAAATTATATTCATATATTTATTTAGAATTTCAGTAATAATAATACTTTTAATTGTTACACCGTTTCAGTAACCTTACATTTTAATAATACATAACGCAAAGATTTACTAAAGTTAACACTCAAAATGATTTTACTAACGTATTTATATTACAATTATAAAACATATTGATATAAATAATCAATTATTTGATGTAGTAATTATATGACAGCATTTCAGTAACTTTGACATTCAAAACTATGTTACACAGGATTTCAGTAATGTTTGTTTAGGCAGTTTAATATTTCCATTTACAGTATTGATCTTTCAGATATTATATACAGTACTTCTTTTTTACGTTTGCTAAACGTAAGCTCAATAATTCGGACATTATTAATTTTTTAGAAATATTTCAAAACAATTTTAGAATTTTTTCCAATTTTAGATATGTTAGAAGTGTTCCATTTAAAATATATATTTTTTAACATTTTATTTATTTATTTATTTTATTCTATTTAAATATAATAAATTTTATGTTTAGATTTTATATATAATATTTAATATATATATATATATATATATATATATATATATATATATATATATATATATATATTCCATATATAATAAATAAAGAGTAGGCACTTGGGAAATAGCCCCCTTATATGTAAGGTAATCACATCTTCAAGTAGTGTGATCAGAATTTACCCAAATGCCAAACATTAGATAATATAGTTACACTGTCAAACAGCAGTGACTGCCCCCCCCAGTCTGTGTTTGTATTATTATTATTATTATTATTATTACTGCATTACTATTTTTTGTAGTTATGTTTGTCAGTTAAATATACCAGTGTTATACATTAATATTCCAGTTTAGAGTGATATGCTGTGCTGACAGGGTGAGATTTTTAAAATTATTACTGGCCATCATAACACAGCACACCTTAAACTCACCTGACTGATGAACCCTCCTACACTCGTCCGCTTACTGAAAAACACACAGCAGAGTGTATCAGCAGAGTGCTTCACCAGAGTGCACCCTCACACACCCCCTCACACACCCTCACACACACCCTCACACACCCCCTCACACACATCCTCACACACCCTCACACACCCTCACACACCCCCTCACACACCCCCTCACACACATCCTCACACCCCCTCACACACATCCTCACACACCCTCACACACCCCCTCACACCCCCTCACACACCCTCACACACCCCCTCACACATCCCCTCACACACATCCTCACACACCCTCACACACCCCCTCACACACCCTCACACACCCTCACACACCCCCTCACACACATCCTCACACACCCCCTCACACACCCCCTCACACACCCTCACACACCCCCTCACACACACCCTCACACACTCCCTCACACACATCCTCACACACCCTCACACACACCCTCACACACCCCCTCACACACCCTCACACACCCTCATACACACCCTCACACACCCTCACACACCCCCTCACACACACCCTCACACACTCCCTCACACACATCCTCACACCCTCACACACACCCTCACACACACCCTCATACACACCCTCACACACCTTCACACACACCCTCACACATCCTCACACACACCCTCACACTGACACACTTTCACACACCCTCATACACACCCTCACACAACCTCACACACACCCTCACACACATCCTCACACACCCTCACATACCCTCACACACCCTCACACACACCCTCACACATCCTCACACACACCCTCACACACCCTCACACACACCCTCACACACCCTCACACATCCTCACACACATCCTCACACACACCCTCACACACATCCTCACTCACACCCTCACACACCCTCACACTGGCACACTCACACACACACTCCCACACACCTAGCTGCTGACAGCTCTGTGCTGCTGATCACTGTTTACTGCTGAGACAAACTCTCTGATAGCTGTAACAATAAAGACCAACGCTGAAAGTGTGTGTGTGTGTGTGTGTGTGTGTGTGTGTGTGTGTGTGTGTGTGAGACAGAGAGAGACCACAGCCAAGGCCAGGCTGATCATGAATTCGAGGCCTTGGTGATTTTGGTCGTAAGGAGCTTTTAATAGCGCTTCCTTCCCGAGCCCTCTTTCCACATCCTGAACGGACACATGTTAACATCAGCAGCCCAAGCTGACCATCTCTGGACTGACCACTGGGCGAGTAGCTCATTTCCACAGCGTGAGAAAATATTCTATACTCTATACTATGGTATAATTATTACTATAGTAATTATACTCTATACTAAATTATTAATAAACAAAACAGAAGATCTCTCTACAATCAAACCAGCTCCAATACCATTTATTCAGTGTCCACTAATTATTCAGTATCCAGTATTTAATCAGAATTATTCAGTATTTAATCTGAAATATTCAGTGTCTAATCTGAATTAATCAGTATCTAATCTGAATTATTTAGTATTTAATCTGAATTATTTAGTATCTAATCTGAATTATTTAGTATCTAATCTGAATTATTCAGTATCTAATCTGAATTATTTAGTATTTAATCTGAATTATTTAGTATCTAATCTGAATTATTTAGTATCTAATCTGAATTATTCAGTGTCTAATCTGAATTAATCAGTATTTAATCTGAATTATTCAGCATCCACTATAAATAATTCTGTATCCACTATGAATTATTCAGTATCTACTATGAATTATTCAGTATCTGATCTGAATTATTCAGTATCTAATCTGAATTATTCAGTCTCCACTATGAATTATTCAGTATCTACTATGAATTATTCAGTATCTGATCTGAATTATTCAGTCTCCACTATGAATTAGCAGTAAAGACTCCCATCCCATCCCGTCTCTCCAGCAGTCAGCCAATCAGAGTGATCCTACTGGCCAATCCCAGAGCAGGGGGCAGCCGTTATGGGACTACGGGTGTGGAGGGAATCAGAGCGGTGGAAACTGACTCAGCCTCGCCTTCCTCTGGCCTTCCTCCAGCCTTCCTCCATCTCAGCCAGCCAAGGTTACCTCACCACCACCAGCGCACCGCCTCTGCAGCTGCACCAATAACACCAGCATCACAGTTTCATTCCTGTTAAACTCAGTTTTACCTTCAGAAGTCAGATCAGCTGTGATCAGACACGGCTTATTTACTCTTTTAATAACAGTAATAATTATAATAATAATAATAATAATAATAATAATAATAATGATAACTGAGACTCTGAGCTTCTCGTAGAGATTCCTGACTCTAGTAGAGTGTATTTTAACATCAATATCACAGTTTTATTATTACATTTCAGCTAAAGCTCCACAAATTTACTATATCCTAACAAACGCAATCTGATCTGCACTGAGCTTTAATGGTTGTTTATTTGTTTGTTTGTTTATTTATACCTTTAAAGTTTACAAACGGACATGTTTCACCAAGCTTAGTAACATTTTAATATAAAACCCACAGCTGCATTAATATAACATATACATTACAGTTGTACTGCTATTAATAATAATAATAATAATATAAGTTCTGTTTACTTTTAGAAGTAAGATCAGCTTTGATTGGACACTGACATTAGCAATAATATCTTCTATTAGAGTGACGTCTATTAGACATCTCACCGTCGCATTAATAACGTCTATATTACATTGTTTTATTGCTATTATTATTATTATTATTATATATAATATATAATTAAAAATATAATAATAATAATTAATTATATTTTTAGAAGTCAGATCAGTTTTGATTGGACACTAACATTAGCAATAATATCAGACTTCTATTAGAGTAACATCTATCAGACGTCTCAAAGCTGCATTAATAACGTCAATATTACATAGTTTTACTGCTATTAATATGAACAACAATAATAATAATAATAATAATTTCTTTTTATTTTAGAAGTAAGATCAGCTTTGATTGGACACTGACATTAGCAATAATATCTTCTATCAG
>NC_132892.1:34772137-34777137 GCF_030463535.1 Salminus brasiliensis
CTGGTATGCATGGTGTGTGTGTGTGTGTGTGTGTGTGTGTGTGTGTGTGTGTAGGGGGGATGGGTGTGTCCAAAGTTGCTCATTTCCTCGCTGCACTGTCAAAACAAGCCACTAGGGGGAGCCACTAGCATTTTATATGATTTCAGTGAGTGTACTGTAGGATGCTTAAAGCATTATAGAGCATTATACATTATACTATGCTTCCTGTAGTGTATTACAGTCTGTCAGAATGAGCGTGTGGATCATATGAACATTATAGAGCATTATAGAGCACCCCCTACGCTTCCTGTAGTGTATTACAGTCTGTCAGAATGAGCGTGTGGATCATATGATCATTATAGAGCATTATAGAGCACCCCCTACGCTTCCTGTAGTGTATTACAGTCTGTCAGAATGAGTGTGTGGATCATATGATCATTATAGAGCATTATAGAGCGCCCCCTACACTTCCTGTAGTGTATTACAGTCTGTCAGAATGAGTGTGTGGATCATATGATCATTATAGAGCATTATAGAGCGCCCCCTACGCTTCCTGTAGTGTATTACAGTCTGTCAGAGTGAGCGTGTGGATCATATAAACATTATAGAGCATTATAGAGCGCCCCCTACTCTTCCTGTAGTGTATTACAGTCTGTCAGAATGAGCGTGTGGATCATATGATCATTATAGAGCATTATAAAGCGCCCCCTACTCTTCCTGTAGTGTATTACAGTCTGTCAGAATGAGTGTGTGGATCATATGATCATTATAGAGCATTATAGAGCGCCCCCTACGCTTCCTGTAGTGTATTACAGTCTGTCAGAATGAGCGTGTGGATCATATGATCATTATAGAGCATTATAGAGCGTCCCCTACGCTTCCTGTAGTGTATTACAGTCTGTCAGAATGAGCGTGTGAATCATATGAACATTGTAGAGCATTATAGAGCGCCCCCTACGCTTCCTGTAGTGTATTACAGTCTGTCAGAATGAGCGTGTAGATCATATGAACATTATAGAGCATTATAGAGCGCCCCCTACGCTTCCTGTAGTGTATTACAGTCTGTCAGAATGAGCGTGTGGGTCATATAAACATTATAGAGCATTATAGAGCGCCCCCTACGCTTCCTGTAGTGTATTACAGTCTGTCAGAATGAGCGTGTGGATCATATGATCATTATAGAGCATTATAGAGCGCCCCCTACGCTTCCTGTAGTGTATTACAGTCTGTCAGAATGAGCGTGTGGATCATATGAACATTATAGAGCATTTTAGAGCGCCCCCTACGCTTCCTGTAGTGTATTACAGTCTGTCAGAATGAGCGTGTGGGTCATATAAACATTATAGAGCATTATAGAGCGCCCCCTACGCTTCCTGTAGTGTATTACAGTCTGTCAGAATGAGCGTGTGGGTCATATAAACATTATAGAGCATTATAGAGCGCCCCCTACGCTTCCTGTAGTGTATTACAGTCTGTCAGAGTGAGCGTGTGGATCATATGATCATTATAGAGCATTATAGAGCGCCCCCTACACTTCCTGTAGTGTATTACAGTCTGTCAGAATGAGCGTGTGGATCATATGATCATTATAGAGCATTATAGAGCGCCCCCTACACTTCCTGTAGTGTATTACAGTCTGTCAGAATGAGCGTGTGGATCATATGATCATTATAGAGCATTATAGAGCGCCCCCCTACGCTTCCTGTAGTGTATTACAGTCTGTCAGAATGAGCATGTGGGTCATATAAACATTATAGAGCATTATAGAGCGCCCCCTACGCTTCCTGTAGTGTATTACAGTCTGTCAGAATGAGCGTGTGGATCATATGATCATTATAGAGCATTATAGAGCGCCCCCTACGCTTCCTGTAGTGTATTACAGTCTGTCAGAATGAGCGTGTGGATCATATGAACATTATAGAGCATTATAGAGCGCCCCCTACGCTTCCTGTAGTGTATTACAGTCTGTCAGAGTGAGCGTGTGGATCATATGATCATTATAGAGCATTATAGAGCACCCCCTACGCTTTCTGTAGTGTATTACAGTCTGTCAGAATGAGCGTGTGGATCATATGATCATTATAGAGCATTATAGAGCGCCCCCTACGCTTCCTGTAGTGTATTACAGTCTGTCAGAATGAGCGTGTGGATCATATGATCATTATAGAGCATTATAGAGCGCCCCCTACGCTTCCTGTAGTGTATTACAGTCTGTCAGAATGAGCGTGTGGATCATATGAACATTATAGAGCATTATAGAGCGCCCCCTACGCTTCCTGTAGTGTATTACAGTCTGTCAGAATGAGCGTGTGGATCATATGATCATTATAGAGCATTATAGAGCGCCCCCTACGCTTCCTGTAGTGTATTACAGTCTGTCAGAATGAGCGTGTGGATCATATGAACATTATAGAGCATTATAGAGCGCCCCCTACGCTTCCTGTAGTGTATTACAGTCTGTCAGAATGAGCGTGTGGATCATATGATCATTATAGAGCATTATAGAGCGCCCCCTACGCTTCCTGTAGTGTATTACAGTCTGTCAGAATGAGCGTGTGGATCATATGATCATTATAGAGCATTATAGAGCGCCCCCTACGCTTCCTATAGTGTATTACAGTCTGTCAGAATGAGCGTGTGGATCATATGATCATTATAGAGCATTATAGAGCGTCCCCTACGCTTCCTGTAGTGTATTACAGTCTGTCAGAATGAGCGTGTGGATCATATGATCATTATAGAGCATTATAGAGCGCCCCCTACGCTTCCTGTAGTGTATTACAGTCTGTCAGAATGAGCGTGTGGATCATATGATCATTATAGAGCATTATAGAGCGCCCTCTACGCTTCCTGTAGTGTATTACAGTCTGTCAGAATGAGCGTGTGGATCATATGATCATTATAGAGCATTATAGAGCGTCCCCTACGCTTCCTGTAGTGTATTACAGTCTGTCAGAATGAGCGTGTGAATCATATGAACATTGTAGAGCATTATAGAGCGCCCTCTACGCTTCCTGTAGTGTATTACAGTCTGTCAGAATGAGCGTGTGAATCATATAAACATTATAGAGCATTATAGAGCGCCCCCTACGCTTCCTGTAGTGTATTACAGTCTGTCAGAATGAGCGTGTAGATCATATGAACATTATAGAGCATTATAGAGCGCCCCCTACGCTTCCTGTAGTGTATTACAGTCTGTCAGAATGAGCGTGTGGATCATATGAACATTATAGAGCGCCTCTCTCTCTCTCTCTCTCTCTCTCTCTCTCTCTCTACCTCTGTTTACTCTGATTGGTTGCATCAGGCTCTGCATCAATGGGGAGCTGAGAACAGGAGGAAGAGAGCCTGTGGTTGTCACGGCGACAGAGCCGGGGGACGATGCTCTGCCGGAAGAGGTCGGTGGGCTTCACTCGGTCCAGCGTCGATGCCAGGGAGAACTTTCGGGTCACTCTTTTCTCCGTTACCTGGGCAACACCTGAGGAGACATGGCTACAGTGTATACAGAGAACTGCTCCAGCCAAATCAGGGCCACACCCCTTTCTGATGATGTATGCTGGCGGTGGGAGGGGCTTCCTAAAAATTACAGCTACTTTGGGGGATGTTTTCTCAAAGGCTCCGCCCACCTTCAAGATGCAGCATCTGAAGGGGGTTTTCCTGGTCTGGCTGGAATGTACCTTTAATAGATGTGCGTGTGTGATAGGTGTGTGTGTGTGTGATAGGTGTGTGTGTGTGTGTGATATGTGTGTGTGTGTGTGTGTGTGATATGAGTGTGTGTGTGTGTGATAGGTGTGTGTGTATGATATGTGTGTGTGATAGGTGTGTGTGTGTGATATGTGTGTGTGTGTGTGATATGTGTGTGTGATATGAGTGTGTATGTGTGTGATAGGTGTGTGTGTGTGATAGGTGTGTGTGTGTGTGTGTGTGTGTGATAGGTGTGTGTGTGTGTGTGATATGTGTGTGTGTGTGTGTGTGATATGAGTGTGTGTGTGTGTGATAGGTGTGTGTGATAGGTGTGTGTGTGTGATAGGTGTGTGTGTGTGTGTGTGTGATATGAGTGTGTGTGTGTGTGATAGGTGTGTGTGTGTGATAGGTGTGTGTGTGTGTGTGTGATAGGTGTGTGTGTGTGATATGAGTGTGTGTGTGTGTGATATGTGTGTGTGTGTGTGTGTGTGTGATATGAGTGTGTGTGTGTGTGATAGGTGTGTGTGTGGTACCTGTACATGACTGTAGTCTCTGCTGGTGTTTCTGGAGCTGAGTTAAGATTGTGTGTGTGTGTGTGATATGAGTGTGTGTGTGTGTGATAGGTGTGTGTGTATGATATGTGTGTGTGATAGGTGTGTGTGTGTGATATGTGTGTGTGTGTGTGATATGTGTGTGTGATATGAGTGTGTGTGTGTGTGATAGGTGTGTGTGTGTGATAGGTGTGTGTGTGTGTGTGTGTGATAGGTGTGTGTGTGTGTGTGTGTGATAGGTGTGTGTGTGTGATAGGTGTGTGTGTGTGTGATAGGTGTGTGTGTGTGTGTGTGTGTGATAGGTGTGTGTGTGTGATAGGTGTGTGTGTGTGTGTGTGTGATAGGTGTGTGTGTGTGTGATATGTGTGTGTGTGTAATAGGTGTGTGTGTGTGTGTGTGTGATAGGTGTGTGTGTGTGATATGAGTGTGTGTGTGTGTGATAGGTGTGTGTGTGGTACCTGTACATGACTGTAGTCTCTGCTGGTGTTTCTGGAGCTGAGTTAAGATTGTCACTCTGTGATTGGCATCTTCAACCCCCATCTGCTTCAGCTCAACATCACTGACCATAAACAGACCCTGCACACACACACACACACACACACACACACACACCCAGAGAGAGTGAGGATGGTTACGCTTTCTGGGACTCCCGGTCACTGACGGATGGCTGTGGCATCCCCACGGGATTGCAATCACAACCTGTCTGATGACAGAGCAATGCTTAGGCAGCTAGGCCCTATGGGAGCCCCCCTCATTTCAGGTGGAGGCGGGACAACAGACAGTCAACCT
>NC_132892.1:34784637-34787137 GCF_030463535.1 Salminus brasiliensis
GATGAGTTGGGAGGAGCTATGATCAATCATCCAACCTCACTAACGCTCTTGTCACTGAATGCAGTCAAATCCTCACAGCAATGTTCCTCCTCCAAAATCTAGTAGAAAGTCTTCTTCTCTGGACAGTTACTCCAACAGAAGCAGGATCAGCTCTTAATACCCTTAATTTTATAAGAAACAGTGAATGAGCAGGCGTCCCAATACTTTTGTCAATATAGAAGTATGTACTTTACAGTATACAGAGCATAGTACGCAATTTGGACAAGACTGTCTAGCAGTGCTGTATATAAGCGTGTGTGTGTGTGTGTGTGTGTGTGTGTGTGTGTAGGTGTGTGATCTGGCCCATGCTCTGAGAGATGGAGTGTTACTGTGTCACCTGCTCAATAATCTCCACCCCCACACGGTCAACCTGCGCGAGATCAACCTGCGGCCGCAGATGTCTCAGGTATGTGTGTGTGTGTGTGTGTGTGGGTGGGTGGGTGTGTGTTTCAGAGCCTCTGGAAGTGGTGATTGATCTGCAGTGATGTTATTTGACTGTGTGTGTGTGTGTGTATGTGTGTGTGTGGTGTTACTGTGTAAACAGCTCTGTGTATTCAGGGTGATTTTGGTTCGTATACTGAATCACAACAATACAATCAGATCGAACTGATTCATGATGAGATGTGAGGGTTCATTAAACACTGAATCACTTCCTAAAGAATCTGAATTGAACTGATTTGTGGTGAATTATTTAGTAAAGAATCATATTTGAATTAAATTGAATCATGGTTATATTGGTATAGATTTTATGATTCACTAAATTGTTTTAAAGAACCATAATCAAACTGAATCATGATGAAAGATGAGATGTAATGATTTGTTTGATTGTTTACTACAGAATCCAAATTACATTGAATCTTGGCGAAATCTCAAATCTAATGAATCATTGAATCACTTCTTAAAGAAATGTATCTTAATGAAATTAAAACATGGTTATATTTAAGATTCATTGATTCAATTGATCACTTCCTAAGAAATCATATTTCTATTGAATCAAATTGAAATGTGGTGAAATCTGTTTCATAAATGTAATAAGTAATTGATTCATGTTCTATGGAGTCATATTAATTTATGATGATATTTGAGATTTAAAGATTCATTGAAAAGTTTCTAAAACATTTGCAATCTACAGTTAAACTCACAGTTAAGAGTCACGGTTAAACTTGAGATTTAATGATTCATTCAATGATTTCCTAAATCCAAGACTGAATCATTTTTCATCAGTTCTTGTATAAATCATTCCTCTGAGTCAATTTGAATTAGATGTGATGATTCAGTGCTTCGTATGACGTATACACTATCAAGCCATGATCCAATTAAGCGAGTTTCATGAAACTGAATCATTTCTTACAGAATCAGGACTCAGTTGAACTGTGGTGAAATGCCTGTTGTGAAGAATGTTCTCAAGTATGTTCCGATTCTTTAGGAAGCGATTCAGTGTTCATAACTTTATTTGCTTTAGGATTCACTGAGTCAAACTAAAGTGTTGTAGAAATAGAAATGTAATGATTCACTGAATCATTTCACAAAGAATCAGAATAGAATTTAAAAATACGCTAAGATCAAAGATTCACACTCTTAATGGTGCACAGTACACTGGACGCTGAGGCCATGCATACACTCCTGCAGTGTGTAGGATCCTCAAGGCCTTATGCATCAGCTACGAAGCTAATCTAGCTAACAAGCATTAAAAGCATATACCCTACCAATTAGCATGATGCTAACTAGCGTCCCCTCGTGTTTGCTGTCTGATGTCTGCTTCTTCAGTTTTCTTCACTGGAGCTACAAGGCTAATGTAGCTAACATGCTAACGCCCTGCTTATATCAGCCCCACTGTGACACACTTGCTTATGAGTTATAATTTTTAATAGGACTGAAAACTGAACACCGTTAGCACTGTTGCTAATTTCAGTGCTAAGCTAAGATTCCAGTGCTTGTCAGCTGCATTAGCCTCAGAGCTAAAGTAAAGAGTGATTGACGGTATTTGTGGAAATGAGAATTTGGGGGTTAAGTAATGTCTTTAATGTGAAACTTCAGTATATTTGGGGTAATTTGGAGAGAAGTGAAGCGTGTACGTTTACAGCTGGGGGTTTCCATCACTTCGGCCCTGCAGCTGCAGCTGTTCAGGCTGATCTCAGCTCTTTACACCAGTGCAGGGTGTGCGTACGGTGAATTGACACCAGCGGCGACACTAACGCCAGCGCCTCTCACCTCTCACTCACTGACTGCTTCTGTTTCTGCTGTTTCTCAGCTTCTCCTTCTCGTCTCTGACTCTGTTTCTCCGATTCTCGGCCTTTCTCTCTCTCTCTTTTCTCTCTCTGGGGCTTTTTCTGAACACTTGCAGGCCAGAAGTGACAATCTACCCCATCCAGCGCTGTCATATCATTTGCGCTGAAGTGAGAAGACATTATTCACTTTCATTTTCAGAATAGAAGCTGAGGCATGCACAATAACAAGCCGA